>NW_027440316.1:0-143078 GCF_031893055.1 Leptodactylus fuscus
TATCATTATATAATGTCCTCTCTTATTATAATATACAGTGCCCCTTATATTACATAATGTCCTCTATTATTATAATATACAGTGCCCCCAATTAATACATAATGTCCTCTGTTATTATAATATACAGTGCCCCCTATCATTACATAATGTCCTCTGTTATTATAATATACAGTGCCCCTTATATTACATAATGTCCTCTATTATTATAATATACAGTGCCCCTTATATTACATAATGTCCTCTGATATTATAATATACAGTGCCCCCTATCATTATATAATGTCCTCTGTTATTATAATATACAGTGCCCCTTATATTACATAATGTCCTCTGTTATTATAATATACAGTGCCCCTTATATTACATAATGTCCTCTGTTATTATAATATACAGTGCCCCTTATATTACATAATGTCCTCTGTTATTATAATATACAGTGCCCCTTATATAACATAATGTCCTCTGTTATTATAATATACAGTGCCACTTATATTACATAATGTCCTCTTTTATTATAATATACAGTGCCCCCTATCATTACATAATGTCCTCTGTTATTATAATATACAGTGCCCCCTATCATTACATAATGTCCTCTGTTATTATAATATACAGTGCCCCTTATATTACATAATGTCCTCTGTTATTATAATATACAGTGCCCCCTATTATTACATAATGTCCTCTGTTATTATAATATACAGTGCCCCCTATCATTACATAATGTCCTCTGTTATTATAATATACAGTGCCCCTTATATTACATAATGTCCTCTGTTATTATAATATACAGTGCCCCTTATATTACATAATGTCCTCTGTTATTATAATATACAGTGTCCCCTATCATTACATAATATCCTCTGTTATTATAATATACAGTGCCCCTTATATTACATAATGTCCTCTGTTATTATAATATACAGAGCCCCCTATCATTACATAATGTCCTCTGTTATTATAATATACAGTGCCCCTTATATTACATAATGTCCTCTGTTATTATAATATACAGTGCCCCCAAACATTACATAATGTCCTCTGTTATTATAATATACAGTGCCTCCTATCATTACATAATGTCCTCTGTTATTATAATATACAGTGCCCCTTATATTACATAATGTCCTCTGTTATTATAATATAAAGTGCCCCTTATATTACATAATGTCCTCTGTTATTATAATATACATTGCCCCCTATCATTATATAATGTCCTCTTTTATTATAATATACAGTGCCCCTATCAATACATAATGTCCTCTGTTATTATAATATACAGTGCCCCCTATCATTACATAATGCTTCTGATATTATAAAATACAGTGCCCCCTATCATTATATAATGTCCTCTGTTATTATAATATACAGTGCCCTTTATATTACATAATGTCCTCTGTTATTATAATATACAGTGCCCCTTATATTACATAATGTCTTCTGTTATTATAATATACAGTGCCCCTTATATTACATAATGTCCTCTGCTATTATAATATACAGTGCCCCTTATATTACATAATGTCCTCTGTTATTATAATATACAGTGCCCCTTATATAACATAATGTCCTCTGTTATTATAATATACAGTGCCCCCTATCATTACATAATGTCCTCTGTTATTATAATATACAGTGCCCCTTATATTACATAATGTCCTCTATTATTATAATATACAGTGCCCCCTATCATTATATAATGTCCTCTCTTATTATAATATACAGTGCCCCCAATCATTACATAATGTCCTCTGTTATTATAATATACAGTGCCCCCTATCATTACATAATGTCCTCTGTTATTATAATATACAGTGCCCCTTATATTACATAATGTCCTCTGTTATTATAATATAAAGTGCCCCTTATATTACATAATGTCCTCTGTTATTAAAATATACAGTGCCCCCTATCATTATATAATGTCCTCTTTTATTATAATATACAGTGCCCCTATCAATACATAATGTCCTCTGTTATTATAATATACAGTGCCCCCTATCATTACATAATGTCCTCTGATATTATAATATACAGTGCCCCCTATCATTATATAATGTCCTCTGTTATTATAATATACAGTGCCACTTATATTACATAATGTCCTCTGTTATTATAATATACAGTGCCCCCTATCATTACATAATGTCCTCTGTTATTATAATATACAGTGCCCCCTATCATTACATAATGTCCTCTGTTATTATAATATACAGTGCCCCTTATAATACATAATGTCCTCTGTTGTTATAATATACATTGCCCCCTATCATTACATAATGTCCTCTGATATTATAATATACAGTGCCCCCTATCATTACATAATGTCCTCTGTTATTATAATATACAGTGCCCCTTATATTACATAATGTCCTCTGTTATTATAATATACAGTGCCCCTTATATTTCATAATGTCCTCTGTTATTATAATATACAGTGCCCCCTATCATTACATAATGTCCTCTGTTATTATAATATACAGTGCCCCTTATATTACATAATGTCCTCTGTTATTATAATATACAGTGCCCCCTATTATTATATAATGTCCTCTCTTATTATAATATACAGTGTCCCCTATCATTACATAATATCCTCTGTTATTATAATATACAGTGCCCCTTATATTACATAATGTCCTCTGTTATTATAATATACAGTGCCCACTATCATTACATAATGTGCTCTGTTATTATAATATACAGTGCCCCCAATCATTACATAATGTCCTCTATTATTATAATATACAGTGCCCCCTATCATTATATAATGTCCTCTCTTATTATAATATACAGTGCCCCCAATCATTACATAATGTCCTCTGTTATTATAATATACAGTGCCCCTTATATTACATAATGTCCTCTGTTATTATAATATAAAGTGCCCCTTATATTACATAATGTCCTCTGTTATTATAATATACAGTGCCCCCTATCATTACATAATGTCCTCTGTTATTATAATATACAGTGCCCCTTATATTACATAATGTCCTCTGTTATTATAATATACAGTGCCCCCTATCATTATATAATGTCCTCTCTTATTATAATATACAGTGCCCCCTATCATTACATAATGTCCTCTGTTATTATAATATACAGTGCCCCTTATATTACATAATGTCCTCTTTTATTATAATATACAGTGCCCCCAATTAATACATAATGTCCTCTGTTATTATAATATACAGTGCCCCCTATCATTACATAATGTCCTCTGTTATTATAATATACAGTGCCCCTTATATTACATAATGTCCTCTGTTATTATAATATACAGTGCCCCCTATAATTATATAATGTCCTCTCTTATTATAATATACAGTGTCCCCTATGATTACATAATGTCCTCTCTTATTATAATATACAGTGCCCCTTATATTACATAATGTCCTCTGTTATTATAATATACAGTGCCCCCTATCATTACATAATGTCCTCTGTTATTATAATATACAGTGCCCCCTATCATTACATAATGTCCTCTGTTATTATAATATACAGTGCCCCCTATCATTACATAATGTCCTCTGTTATTATAATATACAGTGCCCCTTATAATACATAATGTCCTCTGTTGTTATAATATACATTGCCCCCTATCATTACATAATGTCCTCTGATATTATAATATACAGTGCCCCCTATCATTACATAATGTCCTCTGTTATTATAATATACAGTGCCCCTTATATTACATAATGTCCTCTGTTATTATAATATACAGTGCCCCTTATATTTCATAATGTCCTCTGTTATTATAATATACAGTGCCCCCTATCATTACATAATGTCCTCTGTTATTATAATATACAGTGCCCCTTATATTACATAATGTCCTCTGTTATTATAATATACAGTGCCCCCTATTATTATATAATGTCCTCTCTTATTATAATATACAGTGTCCCCTATCATTACATAATATCCTCTGTTATTATAATATACAGTGCCCCTTATATTACATAATGTCCTCTGTTATTATAATATACAGTGCCCACTATCATTACATAATGTGCTCTGTTATTATAATATACAGTGCCCCCAATCATTACATAATGTCCTCTATTATTATAATATACAGTGCCCCCTATCATTATATAATGTCCTCTCTTATTATAATATACAGTGCCCCCAATCATTACATAATGTCCTCTGTTATTATAATATACAGTGCCCCTTATATTACATAATGTCCTCTGTTATTATAATATAAAGTGCCCCTTATATTACATAATGTCCTCTGTTATTATAATATACAGTGCCCCCTATCATTACATAATGTCCTCTGTTATTATAATATACAGTGCCCCTTATATTACATAATGTCCTCTGTTATTATAATATACAGTGCCCCCTATCATTATATAATGTCCTCTCTTATTATAATATACAGTGCCCCCTATCATTACATAATGTCCTCTGTTATTATAATATACAGTGCCCCTTATATTACATAATGTCCTCTTTTATTATAATATACAGTGCCCCCAATTAATACATAATGTCCTCTGTTATTATAATATACAGTGCCCCCTATCATTACATAATGTCCTCTGTTATTATAATATACAGTGCCCCTTATATTACATAATGTCCTCTGTTATTATAATATACAGTGCCCCCTATAATTATATAATGTCCTCTCTTATTATAATATACAGTGTCCCCTATGATTACATAATGTCCTCTCTTATTATAATATACAGTGCCCCTTATATTACATAATGTCCTCTGTTATTATAATATACAGTGCCCCCTATCATTACATAATGTCCTCTGTTATTATAATATACAGTGCCCCTTATATTACATAATGTCCTCTATTATTATAATATACAGTGCCCCCTATCATTATATAATGTCCTCTCTTATTATAATATACAGTGCCCCCAATCATTACATAATGTCCTCTGTTATTATAATATACAGTGCCCCCTATCATTACATAATGTCCTCTGTTATTATAATATACAGTGCCCCTTATATTACATAATGTCCTCTGTTATTATAATATAAAGTGCCCCCTATCATTACATAATGTCCTCTGTTATTATAATATACAGTGCCTTTTATATTACATAATGTCCTCTGTTATTATAATATACAGTGCCCCCTATCATTATATAATGTCCTCTCTTATTATAATATACAGTGCCCCTTATATTACATAATGTCCTCTATTATTATAATATACAGTGCCCCCAATTAATACATAATGTCCTCTGTTATTATAATATACAGTGCCCCCTATCATTACATAATGTCCTCTGTTATTATAATATACAGTGCCCCTTATATTACATAATGTCCTCTATTATTATAATATACAGTGCCCCTTATATTACATAATGTCCTCTGATATTATAATATACAGTGCCCCCTATCATTATATAATGTCCTCTGTTATTATAATATACAGTGCCCCTTATATTACATAATGTCCTCTGTTATTATAATATACAGTGCCCCTTATATTACATAATGTCCTCTGTTATTATAATATACAGTGCCCCTTATATTACATAATGTCCTCTGTTATTATAATATACAGTGCCCCTTATATAACATAATGTCTTCTGTTATTATAATATACAGTGCCCCTTATATTACATAATGTCCTCTGTTATTATAATATACAGTGCCCCTTATATTACATAATGTCCTCTGTTATTATAATATACAGTGCCACTTATATTACATAATGTCCTCTGTTATTATAATATACAGTGCCCCCTATCATTACATAATGTCCTCTGTTATTATAATATACAGTGCCCCCTATCATTACATAATGTCCTCTGTTATTATAATATACAGTGCCCCTTATATTACATAATGTCCTCTGTTATTATAATATACAGTGCCCCCTATCATTACATAATGTCCTCTCTTATTATAATATACAGTGCCCCTTATATTACATAATGTCCTCTGATATTATAATATACAGTGCCCCTTATATTACATAATGTCCTCTGTTATTATAATATACAGTGCCCCTTATATTACATAATGTCCTCTGTTATTATAATATACAGTGCCCATTATCATTACATAATGTCCTCTGTTATTATAATGTACAGTGCCCCTTATATTACATAATGTCCTCTGTTATTATAATATACAGTGCCCCTTATATTACATAATGTCCTCTGTTATTATAATATACAGTGCCCCTTATATTACATAATGTCCTCTGTTATTATAATATACAGTGCCCCTTATATTACATAATGTCCTCTATTATTATAATATACAGTGCCCCCTATCATTATATAATGTCCTCTCTTATTATAATATACAGTGTCCCCTATCATTACATAATATCCTCTGTTATTATAATATACAGTGCCCCTTATATTACATAATGTCCTCTGTTATTATAATATACAGTGCCCCCTATCATTACATAATGTCCTCTGTTATTATTATATACAGTGCCCCTTATATTACATAATGTCCTCTATTATTATAATATACAGTGCCCCCTATCATTATATAATGTCCTCTCTTATTATAATATACAGTGCCCCCAATCATTACATAATGTCCTCTGTTATTATAATATACAGTGCCCCCTATCATTACATAATGTCCTCTGTTATTATAATATACAGTGCCCCTTATATTACATAATGTCCTATGTTAATATAATATAAAGTGCCCCTTATGTTACATAATGACCTCTGTTATTATAATATACAGTGCCCCCTATCATTACATAATGTCCTCTGTTATTATAATATACACTGCCCCCTATCATTACATAATGTCCTCTGTTATTATAATATACAGTGCCCCTTATATTACATAATGTCCTCTATTATTATAATATACAGTGCCCCCAATTAATACATAATGTCCTCTGTTATTATAATATACAGTGCCCCCTATCATTACATAATATCCTCTGTTATTATAATATACAGTGCCCCTTATATTACATAATGTCATCTGTTATTATAATATACAGTGCCCCCTATAATTACATAATGTCCTCTCTTATTATAATATACAGTGCCCCTTATATTACATGATGTCCTCTGATATTATAATATACAGTGCCCCCTATCATTATATAATGTCCTCTGTTATTATAATATACAGTGCCCCTTATATTACATAATGTCCTCTGTTATTATAAAATACAGTGCCCCCTATCATTACATAATGTCCTCTGTTATTATAGTATACAGTGCCCCTTATATTACATAATGTCCTCTGTTATTATAATATACAGTGCCCCTTATATTACATAATGTCCTCTGTTATTATAATATACAGTGCCCCCTATCATTACATAATGTCCTCTGTTATTATAATATACAGTGCCCCTTATATTACATAATGTCCTCTGTTATTATAATATACAGTGCCCCCTATCATTATATAATGTCCTCTCTTATTATAATATACAGTGCCCCTTATATTACATAATGTCCTCTATTATTATAATATACAGTGCCCCCAATTAATACATAATGTCCTCTGTTATTATAATATACAGTGCCCCCTATCATTACATAATGTCCTCTGTTATTATAATATACAGTGCCCCTTATATTACATAATGTCCTCTATTATTATAATATACAGTGCCCCTTATATTACATAATGTCCTCTGATATTATAATATACAGTGCCCCCTATCATTATATAATGTCCTCTGTTATTATAATATACAGTGCCCCTTATATTACATAATGTCCTCTGTTATTATAATATACAGTGCCCCTTATATTACATAATGTCCTCTGTTATTATAATATACAGTGCCCCTTATATTACATAATGTCCTCTGTTATTATAATATACAGTGCCCCTTATATAACATAATGTCCTCTGTTATTATAATATACAGTGCCACTTATATTACATAATGTCCTCTTTTATTATAATATACAGTGCCCCCTATCATTACATAATGTCCTCTGTTATTATAATATACAGTGCCCCCTATCATTACATAATGTCCTCTGTTATTATAATATACAGTGCCCCTTATATTACATAATGTCCTCTGTTATTATAATATACAGTGCCCCCTATTATTACATAATGTCCTCTGTTATTATAATATACAGTGCCCCCTATCATTACATAATGTCCTCTGTTATTATAATATACAGTGCCCCTTATATTACATAATGTCCTCTGTTATTATAATATACAGTGCCCCTTATATTACATAATGTCCTCTGTTATTATAATATACAGTGTCCCCTATCATTACATAATATCCTCTGTTATTATAATATACAGTGCCCCTTATATTACATAATGTCCTCTGTTATTATAATATACAGAGCCCCCTATCATTACATAATGTCCTCTGTTATTATAATATACAGTGCCCCTTATATTACATAATGTCCTCTGTTATTATAATATACAGTGCCCCCAAACATTACATAATGTCCTCTGTTATTATAATATACAGTGCCTCCTATCATTACATAATGTCCTCTGTTATTATAATATACAGTGCCCCTTATATTACATAATGTCCTCTGTTATTATAATATAAAGTGCCCCTTATATTACATAATGTCCTCTGTTATTATAATATACATTGCCCCCTATCATTATATAATGTCCTCTTTTATTATAATATACAGTGCCCCTATCAATACATAATGTCCTCTGTTATTATAATATACAGTGCCCCCTATCATTACATAATGCTTCTGATATTATAAAATACAGTGCCCCCTATCATTATATAATGTCCTCTGTTATTATAATATACAGTGCCCTTTATATTACATAATGTCCTCTGTTATTATAATATACAGTGCCCCTTATATTACATAATGTCTTCTGTTATTATAATATACAGTGCCCCTTATATTACATAATGTCCTCTGCTATTATAATATACAGTGCCCCTTATATTACATAATGTCCTCTGTTATTATAATATACAGTGCCCCTTATATAACATAATGTCCTCTGTTATTATAATATACAGTGCCATTTATATTACATAATGTCCTCTGTTATTATAATATACAGTGCCCCCTATCATTACATAATGTCCTCTGTTATTATAATATACAGTGCCCCCTATCATTACATAATGTCCTCTGTTATTATAATATACAGTGCCCCTTATATTACATAATGTCCTCAGTTATTATAATATACAGTGCCCCCTATCATTACATAATGAACTCTGTTATTATAATAAACAGTGCCCCTTATATTACATAATGTCTTCTGTTATTAAAATATACAGTGCCCCCTATCATTACATAATGTCCTCTGATATTATAATATACAGTGCCCCCTATCATTATATAATGTCCTCTGTTATTATAATATACAGTGCCCTTTATATTACATAATGTCCTCTGTTATTATAATATACAGTGCCCCTTATATTACATAATGTCTTCTGTTATTATAATATACAGTGTCCCCTATCATTACATAATATCCTCTGTTATTATAATATACAGTGCCCCTTATATTACATAATGTCCTCTGTTATTATAATATACAGTGCCCCCTATCATTACATAATGTCCTCTGTTATTATAATATACAGTGCCCCTTATATTACATAATGTCCTCTATTATTATAATATACAGTGCCCCCTATCATTATATAATGTCCTCTCTTATTATAATATACAGTGCCCCCAATCATTACATAATGTCATCTGTTATTATAATATACAGTGCCCCTTATATTACATGATGTCCTCTGATATTATAATATACAGTGCCCCCTATCATTATATAATGTCCTCTGTTATTATAATATACAGTGCCCCTTATATTACATAATGTCCTCTGTTATTATAATATACAGTGCCCCCTATCATTACATAATGTCCTCTGTTATTATAATATACAGTGCCCCTTATATTACATAATGTCCTCTGTTATTTTAATATACAGTGCCCCTTATATTACATAATGTCCTCTGTTATTATAATATACAGTGCCCCCTATCATTACATAATGTCCTCTGTTATTATAATATACAGTGCCCCTTATATTACATAATGTCCTCTGTTATTATAATATACAGTGCCCCCAATTAATACATAATGTCCTCTGATATTATAATATACAGTGCCCCCTATCATTATATAATGTCCTCTGTTATTATAATATACAGTGCCCCTTATATTACATAATGTCCTCTGTTATTATAATATACAGTGCCCCAAATATTACATAATGTCCTCTGTTATTATAATATACAGTGCCCACTATCATTACATAATGTCCTCTGTTATTATAATATACAGTGCCCCTTATAATACATAATTTCCTCTGTAATTATAATATACAGTGCCCCCTATCAATATATAATGTCCTCTCTTATTATAATATACAGTGCCCCTATCAATACATAATGTCCTTTGTTATTATAATATACAGTGCCCCCTATCATTACATAATGTCCTTTGTTATTATAATATACAGTGCCCCTTATATTACATAATTTCCTCTGTTATTATAATATACAGTGCCCCCTATCATTATATAATGTCCTCTTTTATTATAATATACAGTGCCCCTATCAATACATAATGTCCTCTGTTATTATAATATACAGTGCCCTATATATTACATAATGTCCTCTGTTATTATAATATGCAGTGCCCCTTATATTACATAATGTCCTCTGTTATTATAATATACAGTGCCCCTTATATAACATAATGTCCTCTGTTATTATAATATACAGTGCCACTTATATTACATAATGTCCTCTGTTATTATAATATACAGTGCCCCCTATCATTACATAATGTCCTCTGTTATTATAATATACAGTGCCCCCTATCATTACATAATGTCCTCTGTTATTATAATATACAGTGCCCCCTATCATTACATAATGTCATCTGTTATTATAATATACAGTGCCCCTTATATTACATAATGTCCTCTGTTATTATAATATACAGTGCCCCCTATCATTACATAATGTCCTCTGTTATTATAATATACAGTGCCCCCTATCATTACATAATGTCCTCTGTTATTATAATATACAGTGCCCCTTATATTACATAATGTCCTCTGTTATTATAATATACAGTGCCCTTTATATTACATAATGTCCTCTGTTATTATAATATACAGTGCCCCTTATATTACATAATGTCCTCTGTTATTATAATATACAGTGCCCCCTATCATTACATAATGTCCTCTGTTATTATAATATAGGGTGCCCCTTATATTACATAATGTCCTCTGTTATTATAATATACAGTGCCCCCTATCATTATATAATGTCCTCTGTTATTATAATATACAGTGTCCCCTATCATTACATAATATCCTCTGTTATTATAATATACAGTGCCCCCTATCATGACATAATGTCCTCTGTTATTATAATATACAGTGCCCCTTATATTACATAATGTCCTCTATTATTATAATATACAGTGCCCCCTATCATTATATAATGTCCTCTGTTATTATAATATAAAGTGCCCCTTATATTACATAATGTCCTCTGTTATTATAATATACAGTGCCCCCTATCATTACATAATGTCCTCTGTTATTATAATATACAGTGCCCCTTATATTACATAATGTCCTCTATTATTATAATATACAGTGCCCCCTATCATTATATAATGTCCTCTCTTATTATAATATACAGTGCCCCCCATTATTACATAATGTCCTCTGTTATTATAATATACAGTGCCCCCTATCATTACATAATGTCATCTGTTATTATAATATACAGTGCCCCTTATATTACATAATGTCCTCTGTTATTATAATATACAGTGCCCCTATCAATACATAATGTCCTCTGTTATTATAATATACAGTGCCCCCTATCATAACATAATGTCCTCTGATATTATAATATACAGTGCCCCCTATCATTATATAATGTCCTCTCTTATTATAATATACAGTGCCCCCTATCATTACATAATGTCCTCTGTTATTATAATATACAGTGCCCCTTATATTACATAATGTCTTCTGTTATTATAATATACAGTGCCCCCTATCATTATATAATGTCCTCTGTTAATATAATATACAGTGCCCTTTATATTACATAATGTCCTCTGTTATTATAATATACAGTGCCCCTTATATTACATAATGTCATCTGTTATTATAATATACAGTGCCCCCTATCATTACATAATGTCCTCTGTTATTATAATATACAGTGCCCCTTATATTACATAATGTCCTCTGTTATTATAATATACAGTGCCCCCTATCATTATATAATGTCCTCTCTTATTATAATATACAGTGTCCCCTATCATTACATAATATCCTCTGTTATTATAATATACAGTGCCCCTTATATTACATAATGTCCTCTGTTATTATAATATACAGTGCCCCTTATATTACATAATGTCCTCTGTTATTATAATATACAGTGCCCCTTATATTACATAATGTCCTCTGTTATTATAATATACAGTGCCCCTTATATTACATAATGTCCTCTGTTATTATAATATACAGTGTCCCTTATATTACATAATGTCCTCTGTTATTATAATATACAGTGCCCCCTATCATTATATAATGTCCTCTCTTATTATAATATACAGTGTCCCCTATCATTACATAATATCCTCTGTTATTATAATATACAGTGCCCCTTATATTACATAATGTCCTCTGTTATTATAATATACAGTGCCCACTATCATTACATAATGTCCTCTGTTATTATAATATACAGTGCCCCCAATCATTACATAATGTCCTCTATTATTATAATATACAGTGCCCCCTATCATTATATAATGTCCTCTCTTATTATAATATACAGTGCCCCCAATCATTACATAATGTCCTCTGTTATTATAATATACAGTGCCCCCTATCATTACATAATGTCCTCTGTTATTATAATATACAGTGCCCCTTATATTACATAATGTCCTCTGTTATTATAATATAAAGAGCCCCTTATATTACATAATGTCCTCTGTTATTATAATATACAGTGCCCCCTATCATTACATAATGTCCTCTGTTATTATAATATACAGTGCCCCTTATATTACATAATGTCCTCTGTTATTATAATATACAGTGCCCCCTATCATTATATAATGTCCTCTCTTATTATAATATACAGTGCCCCCTATCATTACATAATGTCCTCTGTTATTATAATATACAGTGCCCCTTATATTACATAATGTCCTCTTTTATTATAATATACAGTGCCCTCAATTAATACATAATGTCCTCTGTTATTATAATATACAGTGCCCCCTATCATTACATAATGTCCTCTGTTATTATAGTATACAGTGCCCCTTATATTACATAATGTCCTCTGTTATTATAATATACAGTGCCCCCTATAATTATATAATGTCCTCTCTTATTATAATATACAGTGTCCCCTATCATTACATAATGTCCTCTCTTATTATAATATACAGTGCCCCTTATATTACATAATGTCCTCTGTTATTATAATATACAGTGCCCCCTATCATTACATAATGTCCTCTGTTATTATAATATACAGTGCCCCTTATATTACATAATGTCCTCTATTATTATAATATACAGTGCCCCCTATCATTATATAATGTCCTCTCTTATTATAATATACAGTGCCCCCAATCATTACATAATGTCCTCTGTTATTATAATATACAGTGCCCCCTATCATTACATAATGTCCTCTGTTATTATAATATACAGTGCCCCTTATATTACATAATGTCCTCTGTTATTATAATATAAAGTGCCCCCTATCATTACATAATGTCCTCTGTTATTATAATATACAGTGCCCCTTATATTACATAATGTCCTCTCTTATTATAATATACAGTGCCCCCTATAATTATATAATGTCCTCTCTTATTATAATATACAGTGCCCCCTATCATTACATAATGTCCTTTCTTATTATAATATACAGTGCCCTTATATTACATAATGTCCTCTGTTATTATAATATACAGTGCCCCTTATATTACATGATGTCCTCTGATATTATAATATACAGTGCCCCCTATCATTATATAATGTCCTCTGTTATTATAATATACAGTGCCCCTTATATTACATAATGTCCTCTGTTATTATAATATACAGTGCCTCCTATCATTACATAATGTCCTCTGTTATTATAATATACAGTGTCCCTTATATTACATAATGTCCTCTGTTATTTTAATATACAGTGCCCCTTATATTACATAATGTCCTCTGTTATTATAATATACAGTGCCCCCTATCATTACATAATGTCCTCTGTTATTATAATATACAGTGCCCCTTATATTACATAATGTCCTCTGTTATTATAATATACAGTGCCCCTTATATTACATAATGTCCTCTGATATTATAATATACAGTGCCCCCTATCATTATATAATGTCCTCTGTTATTATAATATACAGTGCCCCTTATATTACATAATGTCCTCTGTTATTATAATATACAGTGCCCCATATATTACATAATGTCCTCTGTTATTATGATATACAGTGCCCCATATATTACATAATGTCCTCTGTTATTATAATATACAGTGCCCACTATCATTACATAATGTCCTCTGTTATTATAATATACAGTGCCCCTTATAATACATAATTTCCTCTGTAATTATAATATACAGTGCCCCCTATCAATATATAATGTCCTCTCTTATTATAATATACAGTGCCCCTATCAATACATAATGTCCTTTGTTATTATAATATACAGTGCCCCCTATCATTACATAATGTCCTTTGTTATTATAATATACAGTGCCCATTATATTACATAATTTCCTCTGTTATTATAATATACAGTGCCCCCTATCATTATATAATGTCCTCTTTTATTATAATATACAGTGCCCCTATCAATACATAATGTCCTCTGTTATTATAATATACAGTGTCCCCTATCATTACATAATGTCCTCTGTTATTATAATATACAGTGCCCCTTATATTACATAATGTCCTCTGTTATTATAATATACAGTGCCCCTTATATTACATAATGTCCTCTGTTATTTTAATATACAGTGCCCCCTATCATTATATAATGTCCTCTCTTATTATAATATACAGTGTCCCCTATCATTACATAATATCCTCTGTTATTATAATATACAGTGCCCCCTATCATTACATAATGTCCTCTGTTATTATAATATACAGTGCCCCTTATATTACATAATGTCCTCTATTATTATAATATACAGTGCCCCCTATCATTATATAATGTCCTCTGTTATTATAATATACAGTGCCCTATATATTACATAATGTCCTCTGTTATTATAATATACAGTGCCCCTTATATTACATAATGTCTTCTGTTATTATAATATACAGTGCCCCTTATATTACATAATGTCCTCTGTTATTATAATATGCAGTGCCCCTTATATTACATAATGTCCTCTGTTATTATAATATACAGTGCCCCTTATATAACATAATGTCCTCTGTTATTATAATATACAGTGCCACTTATATTACATAATGTCCTCTGTTATTATAATATACAGTGCCCCCTATCATTACATAATGTCCTCTGTTACTATAATATACAGTGCCCCCTATCATTACATAATGTCCTCTGTTATTATAATATACAGTGCCCCCTATCATTACATAATGTCCTCTGTTATTATAATATACAGTGCCCCTTATATTACATAATGTCCTCTGTTAATATAATATACAGTGCCCCCTATCATTACATAATGTCCTCTGTTATTATAATATACAGTGCCCCCTATCATTACATAATGTCCTCTGTTATTATAATATAGGGTGCCCCTTATATTACATAATGTCCTCTGTTATTATAATATACAGTGCCCCCTATCATTATATAATGTCCTCTGTTATTATAATATACAGTGTCCACTAACATTACATAATGTCCTCTGTTATTATAATATACAGTGTCCCCTATCATTACATAATATCCTCTGTTATTATAATATACAGTGCCCCCTATCATTACATAATGTCCTCTGTTATTATAATATACAGTGCCCCTTATATTACATAATGTCCTCTGTTATTATAATATACAGTGCCCCCTATCATTATATAATGTCCTCTCTTATTATAATATACAGTGCCCCCCATCATTACATAATGTCCTCTGTTATTATAATATACAGTGCCCCTTATATTACATAATGTCCTCTATTAATATAATATACAGTGCCCCCTATCATTACATAATGTCCTCTGTTATTATAATATACAGTGCCCCTTATATTACATAATGTCCTCTATTATTATAATATACAGTGCCCCCTATCATTATATAATGTCCTCTCTTATTATAATATACAGTGCCCCCTTATATTACATAATGTCCTCTGTTATTATAATATACAGTGCCCCTATCAATACATAATGTCCTCTGTTATTATAATATACAGTGCCCCCTATCATAACATAATGTCCTCTGATATTATAATATACAGTGCCCCCTATCATTATATAATGTCCTCTCTTATTATAATATACAGTGCCCCCTATCATTACATAATGTCCTCTGTTATTATAATATACAGTGCCCCTTATATTACATAATGTCTTCTGTTATTATAATATACAGTGCCCCCTATCATTATATAATGTCCTCTGTTAATATAATATACAGTGCCCTTTATATTACATAATGTCCTCTGTTATTATAATATACAGTGCCCCTTATATTACATAATGTCCTCTGTTATTATAATATACAGTGCCCCCTATCATTACATAATGTCCTCTGTTATTATAATATACAGTGCCCCTTATATTACATAATGTCCTCTGTTATTATAATATACAGTGCCCCCTATCATTATATAATGTCCTCTCTTATTATAATATACAGTGTCCCCTATCATTACATAATGTCCTCTGTTATTATAATATACAGTGCCCCTTATATTACATAATGTCCTCTATTATTATAATATACAGTGCCCCCTATCATTATATAATGTCCTCTCTTATTATAATATACAGTGCCCCCAATCATTACATAATGTCCTCTGTTATTATAATATACAGTGCCCCCTATCATTACATAATGTCCTCTGTTATTATAATATACAGTGCCCCTTATATTACATAATGTCCTCTGTTATTATAATATAAAGTGCCCCTTATATTACATAATGTCCTCTGTTATTATAATATACAGTGCCCCCTATCATTACATAATGTCCTCTGTTATTATAATATACAGTGCCCCTTATATTACATAATGTCCTCTGTTATTATAATATACAGTGCCCCCTATCATTATATAATGTCCTCTCTTATTATAATATACAGTGCCCCCTATCATTACATAATGTCCTCTGTTATTATAATATACAGTGCCCCTTATATTACATAATGTCCTCTATTATTATAATATACAGTGCCCCCAATTAATACATAATGTCCTCTGTTATTATAATATACAGTGCTCCCTATCATTACATAATGTCCTCTGTTATTATAATATACAGTGCCCCTTATATTACATAATGTCCTCTGTTATTATAATATACAGTGCCCCCTATAATTATATATTGTCCTCTCTTATTATAATATACAGTGCCCCTTACATTACATAATGTCCTCTGTTATTATAATATACAGTGCCCCTTATATTACATAATGTCCTCTGTTATTATAATATACAGTGCCCCCTATCATTACATAATGTCCTCTCTTATTATATTATACAGTGCCCCTTATATTACATACTGTCCTCTCTTATTATAATATACAGTGCCCCCTATCATTACATAATGTCCTCTCTTATTATAATATACAGTGCCCCTTATATTACATAATGTCTTCTGTTATTATAATATACAGTGCCCCCTATCATTATATAATGTCCTCTGTTAATATAATATACAGTGCCCTTTATATTACATAATGTCCTCTGTTATTATAATATACAGTGCCACTTATATTACATAATGTCCTCTGTTATTATAATATACAGTGCCCCCTATCATTACATAATGTCCTCTGTTATTATAATATACAGTGCCCCCTATCATTACATAATGTCCTCTGTTATTAAAATATACAGTGCCCCCCCTTATCATTACATAATGTCCTCTGTTATTATAATATACAGTGCCCCTTATATTACATAATGTCCTCTGTTATTATAATATACAGTGCCCCCTATCATTATATAATGTCCTCTCTTATTATAATATACAGTGCCCCTTATATTACATAATGTCCTCTATTATTATAATATACAGTGCCCCCTATCATTATATAATGTCCTCTCTTATTATAATATACAGTGCCCCCAATTATTACATAATGTCCTCTGTTATTATAATATACAGTGCCCCCTATCATTACATAATGTCCTATGTTATTATAATATACAGTGCCCCTTATATTACATAATGTCCTCTGTTATTATAATATACAGTGCCCCTTACATTACATAATGTCCTCTGTTATTATAATATACAGTGCCACTTATATTACATAATGTCCTCTGTTATTATAATATACAGTGCCCCTATCATTACATAATGTCCTCTGTTATTATAATATACAGTGCACCCTATCATTACATAATGTCCTCTGTTATTATAATATACAGTGCCCCTTATATTACATAATGTCCTCTGTTATTATAATATACAGTGCCCCCTATCATTACATAATATCCTCTGTTATTATAATATACAGTGCCCCCTATCATTACATAATGTCCTCTGTTATTATAATATACAGTGCCCCCTATCATAACATAATGTCCTCTGATATTATAATATACAGTGCCCCTTATATTACATAATGTCCTCTATTATTATAATATACAGTGCCCCCTATCATTATATAATGTCCTCTCTTATTATAATATACAGTGCCCCCTATCATTACATAATGTCCTCTGTTATTATAATATACAGTGCCCCTTATATTACATAATGTCCTCTGTTATTATAATATACAGTGCCCCCTATCATTATATAATGTCCTCTCTTATTATAATATACAGTGTCCCCTATCATTACATAATATCCTCTGTTATTATAATATACAGTGCCCCTTATATTACATAATGTCCTCTGTTATTATAATATACAGTGCCCCTTATATTACATAATGTCCTCTGTTATTATAATATACAGTGCCCCTTATATTACATAATGTCCTCTGTTATTATAATATACAGTGCCCCTTATATTACATAATGTCCTCTGTTATTATAATATACAGTGTCCCTTATATTACATAATGTCCTCTGTTATTATAATATACAGTGCCCCCTATCATTATATAATGTCCTCTCTTATTATAATATACAGTGTCCCCTATCATTACATAATATCCTCTGTTATTATAATATACAGTGCCCCTTATATTACATAATGTCCTCTGTTATTATAATATACAGTGCCCACTATCATTACATAATGTCCTCTGTTATTATAATATACAGTGCCCCCAATCATTACATAATGTCCTCTATTATTATAATATACAGTGCCCCCTATCATTATATAATGTCCTCTCTTATTATAATATACAGTGCCCCCAATCATTACATAATGTCCTCTGTTATTATAATATACAGTGCCCCCTATCATTACATAATGTCCTCTGTTATTATAATATACAGTGCCCCTTATATTACATAATGTCCTCTGTTATTATAATATAAAGAGCCCCTTATATTACATAATGTCCTCTGTTATTATAATATACAGTGCCCCCTATCATTACATAATGTCCTCTGTTATTATAATATACAGTGCCCCTTATATTACATAATGTCCTCTGTTATTATAATATACAGTGCCCCCTATCATTATATAATGTCCTCTCTTATTATAATATACAGTGCCCCCTATCATTACATAATGTCCTCTGTTATTATAATATACAGTGCCCCTTATATTACATAATGTCCTCTTTTATTATAATATACAGTGCCCTCAATTAATACATAATGTCCTCTGTTATTATAATATACAGTGCCCCCTATCATTACATAATGTCCTCTGTTATTATAGTATACAGTGCCCCTTATATTACATAATGTCCTCTGTTATTATAATATACAGTGCCCCCTATAATTATATAATGTCCTCTCTTATTATAATATACAGTGTCCCCTATCATTACATAATGTCCTCTCTTATTATAATATACAGTGCCCCTTATATTACATAATGTCCTCTGTTATTATAATATACAGTGCCCCCTATCATTACATAATGTCCTCTGTTATTATAGTATACAGTGCCCCTTATATTACATAATGTCCTCTGTTATTATAATATACAGTGCCCCCTATAATTATATAATGTCCTCTGTTATTATAATATACAGTGCCCCCTATCATTACATAATGTCCTCTGTTATTATAATATACAGTGCCCCTTATATTACATGATGTCCTCTGATATTATAATATACAGTGCCCCCTATCATTATATAATGTCCTCTGTTATTATAATATACAGTGCCCCTTATATTACATAATGTCCTCTGTTATTATAATATACAGTGCCTCCTATCATTACATAATGTCCTCTGTTATTATAATATACAGTGTCCCTTATATTACATAATGTCCTCTGTTATTTTAATATACAGTGCCCCTTATATTACATAATGTCCTCTGTTATTATAATATACAGTGCCCCCTATCATTACATAATGTCCTCTGTTATTATAATATACAGTGCCCCTTATATTACATAATGTCCTCTGTTATTATAATATACAGTGCCCCTTATATTACATAATGTCCTCTGATATTATAATATACAGTGCCCCCTATCATTATATAATGTCCTCTGTTATTATAATATACAGTGCCCCTTATATTACATAATGTCCTCTGTTATTATAATATACAGTGCCCCATATATTACATAATGTCCTCTGTTATTATGATATACAGTGCCCCATATATTACATAATGTCCTCTGTTATTATAATATACAGTGCCCACTATCATTACATAATGTCCTCTGTTATTATAATATACAGTGCCCCTTATAATACATAATTTCCTCTGTAATTATAATATACAGTGCCCCCTATCAATATATAATGTCCTCTCTTATTATAATATACAGTGCCCCTATCAATACATAATGTCCTTTGTTATTATAATATACAGTGCCCCCTATCATTACATAATGTCCTTTGTTATTATAATATACAGTGCCCATTATATTACATAATTTCCTCTGTTATTATAATATACAGTGCCCCCTATCATTATATAATGTCCTCTTTTATTATAATATACAGTGCCCCTATCAATACATAATGTCCTCTGTTATTATAATATACAGTGTCCCCTATCATTACATAATGTCCTCTGTTATTATAATATACAGTGCCCCTTATATTACATAATGTCCTCTGTTATTATAATATACAGTGCCCCTTATATTACATAATGTCCTCTGTTATTTTAATATACAGTGCCCCCTATCATTATATAATGTCCTCTCTTATTATAATATACAGTGTCCCCTATCATTACATAATATCCTCTGTTATTATAATATACAGTGCCCCCTATCATTACATAATGTCCTCTGTTATTATAATATACAGTGCCCCTTATATTACATAATGTCCTCTATTATTATAATATACAGTGCCCCCTATCATTATATAATGTCCTCTGTTATTATAATATACAGTGCCCTATATATTACATAATGTCCTCTGTTATTATAATATACAGTGCCCCTTATATTACATAATGTCTTCTGTTATTATAATATACAGTGCCCCTTATATTACATAATGTCCTCTGTTATTATAATATGCAGTGCCCCTTATATTACATAATGTCCTCTGTTATTATAATATACAGTGCCCCTTATATAACATAATGTCCTCTGTTATTATAATATACAGTGCCACTTATATTACATAATGTCCTCTGTTATTATAATATACAGTGCCCCCTATCATTACATAATGTCCTCTGTTATTATAATATACAGTGCCCCCTATCATTACATAATGTCCTCTGTTATTATAATATACAGTGCCCCCTATCATTACATAATGTCCTCTGTTATTATAATATACAGTGCCCCTTATATTACATAATGTCCTCTGTTAATATAATATACAGTGCCCCCTATCATTACATAATGTCCTCTGTTATTATAATATACAGTGCCCCCTATCATTACATAATGTCCTCTGTTATTATAATATAGGGTGCCCCTTATATTACATAATGTCCTCTGTTATTATAATATACAGTGCCCCCTATCATTATATAATGTCCTCTGTTATTATAATATACAGTGTCCACTAACATTACATAATGTCCTCTGTTATTATAATATACAGTGTCCCCTATCATTACATAATATCCTCTGTTATTATAATATACAGTGCCCCCTATCATTACATAATGTCCTCTGTTATTATAATATACAGTGCCCCTTATATTACATAATGTCCTCTGTTATTATAATATACAGTGCCCCCTATCATTATATAATGTCCTCTCTTATTATAATATACAGTGCCCCCCATCATTACATAATGTCCTCTGTTATTATAATATACAGTGCCCCTTATATTACATAATGTCCTCTATTAATATAATATACAGTGCCCCCTATCATTACATAATGTCCTCTGTTATTATAATATACAGTGCCCCTTATATTACATAATGTCCTCTATTATTATAATATACAGTGCCCCCTATCATTATATAATGTCCTCTCTTATTATAATATACAGTGCCCCCTTATATTACATAATGTCCTCTGTTATTATAATATACAGTGCCCCTATCAATACATAATGTCCTCTGTTATTATAATATACAGTGCCCCCTATCATAACATAATGTCCTCTGATATTATAATATACAGTGCCCCCTATCATTATATAATGTCCTCTCTTATTATAATATACAGTGCCCCCTATCATTACATAATGTCCTCTGTTATTATAATATACAGTGCCCCTTATATTACATAATGTCTTCTGTTATTATAATATACAGTGCCCCCTATCATTATATAATGTCCTCTGTTAATATAATATACAGTGCCCTTTATATTACATAATGTCCTCTGTTATTATAATATACAGTGCCCCTTATATTACATAATGTCCTCTGTTATTATAATATACAGTGCCCCCTATCATTACATAATGTCCTCTGTTATTATAATATACAGTGCCCCTTATATTACATAATGTCCTCTGTTATTATAATATACAGTGCCCCCTATCATTATATAATGTCCTCTCTTATTATAATATACAGTGTCCCCTATCATTACATAATGTCCTCTGTTATTATAATATACAGTGCCCCTTATATTACATAATGTCCTCTATTATTATAATATACAGTGCCCCCTATCATTATATAATGTCCTCTCTTATTATAATATACAGTGCCCCCAATCATTACATAATGTCCTCTGTTATTATAATATACAGTGCCCCCTATCATTACATAATGTCCTCTGTTATTATAATATACAGTGCCCCTTATATTACATAATGTCCTCTGTTATTATAATATAAAGTGCCCCTTATATTACATAATGTCCTCTGTTATTATAATATACAGTGCCCCCTATCATTACATAATGTCCTCTGTTATTATAATATACAGTGCCCCTTATATTACATAATGTCCTCTGTTATTATAATATACAGTGCCCCCTATCATTATATAATGTCCTCTCTTATTATAATATACAGTGCCCCCTATCATTACATAATGTCCTCTGTTATTATAATATACAGTGCCCCTTATATTACATAATGTCCTCTATTATTATAATATACAGTGCCCCCAATTAATACATAATGTCCTCTGTTATTATAATATACAGTGCTCCCTATCATTACATAATGTCCTCTGTTATTATAATATACAGTGCCCCTTATATTACATAATGTCCTCTGTTATTATAATATACAGTGCCCCCTATAATTATATATTGTCCTCTCTTATTATAATATACAGTGCCCCTTACATTACATAATGTCCTCTGTTATTATAATATACAGTGCCCCTTATATTACATAATGTCCTCTGTTATTATAATATACAGTGCCCCCTATCATTACATAATGTCCTCTCTTATTATATTATACAGTGCCCCTTATATTACATACTGTCCTCTCTTATTATAATATACAGTGCCCCCTATCATTACATAATGTCCTCTCTTATTATAATATACAGTGCCCCTTATATTACATAATGTCTTCTGTTATTATAATATACAGTGCCCCCTATCATTATATAATGTCCTCTGTTAATATAATATACAGTGCCCTTTATATTACATAATGTCCTCTGTTATTATAATATACAGTGCCACTTATATTACATAATGTCCTCTGTTATTATAATATACAGTGCCCCCTATCATTACATAATGTCCTCTGTTATTATAATATACAGTGCCCCCTATCATTACATAATGTCCTCTGTTATTAAAATATACAGTGCCCCCCCTTATCATTACATAATGTCCTCTGTTATTATAATATACAGTGCCCCTTATATTACATAATGTCCTCTGTTATTATAATATACAGTGCCCCCTATCATTATATAATGTCCTCTCTTATTATAATATACAGTGCCCCTTATATTACATAATGTCCTCTATTATTATAATATACAGTGCCCCCTATCATTATATAATGTCCTCTCTTATTATAATATACAGTGCCCCCAATTATTACATAATGTCCTCTGTTATTATAATATACAGTGCCCCCTATCATTACATAATGTCCTATGTTATTATAATATACAGTGCCCCTTATATTACATAATGTCCTCTGTTATTATAATATACAGTGCCCCTTACATTACATAATGTCCTCTGTTATTATAATATACAGTGCCACTTATATTACATAATGTCCTCTGTTATTATAATATACAGTGCCCCTATCATTACATAATGTCCTCTGTTATTATAATATACAGTGCACCCTATCATTACATAATGTCCTCTGTTATTATAATATACAGTGCCCCTTATATTACATAATGTCCTCTGTTATTATAATATACAGTGCCCCCTATCATTACATAATATCCTCTGTTATTATAATATACAGTGCCCCCTATCATTACATAATGTCCTCTGTTATTATAATATACAGTGCCCCCTATCATAACATAATGTCCTCTGATATTATAATATACAGTGCCCCTTATATTACATAATGTCCTCTATTATTATAATATACAGTGCCCCCTATCATTATATAATGTCCTCTCTTATTATAATATACAGTGCCCCCTATCATTACATAATGTCCTCTGTTATTATAATATACAGTGCCCCTTATATTACATAATGTCCTCTGTTATTATAATATACAGTGCCCCCTATCATTATATAATGTCCTCTCTTATTATAATATACAGTGTCCCCTATCATTACATAATATCCTCTGTTATTATAATATACAGTGCCCCTTATATTACATAATGTCCTCTGTTATTATAATATACAGTGCCCCTTATATTACATAATGTCCTCTGTTATTATAATATACAGTGCCCCTTATATTACATAATGTCCTCTGTTATTATAATATACAGTGCCCCTTATATTACATAATGTCCTCTGTTATTATAATATACAGTGTCCCTTATATTACATAATGTCCTCTGTTATTATAATATACAGTGCCCCCTATCATTATATAATGTCCTCTCTTATTATAATATACAGTGTCCCCTATCATTACATAATATCCTCTGTTATTATAATATACAGTGCCCCTTATATTACATAATGTCCTCTGTTATTATAATATACAGTGCCCACTATCATTACATAATGTCCTCTGTTATTATAATATACAGTGCCCCCAATCATTACATAATGTCCTCTATTATTATAATATACAGTGCCCCCTATCATTATATAATGTCCTCTCTTATTATAATATACAGTGCCCCCAATCATTACATAATGTCCTCTGTTATTATAATATACAGTGCCCCCTATCATTACATAATGTCCTCTGTTATTATAATATACAGTGCCCCTTATATTACATAATGTCCTCTGTTATTATAATATAAAGAGCCCCTTATATTACATAATGTCCTCTGTTATTATAATATACAGTGCCCCCTATCATTACATAATGTCCTCTGTTATTATAATATACAGTGCCCCTTATATTACAT
Organism: Leptodactylus fuscus; assembly: GCF_031893055.1. Classification (NCBI taxonomy): domain Eukaryota; kingdom Metazoa; phylum Chordata; class Amphibia; order Anura; family Leptodactylidae; genus Leptodactylus; species Leptodactylus fuscus. The sequence continues at coordinate 26,194 of NW_027440316.1, forward strand.
AATGTCCTCTGTTATTATAATATACAGTGCCCCCTATCATTATATAATGTCCTCTCTTATTATAATATACAGTGCCCCCTATCATTACATAATGTCCTCTGTTATTATAATATACAGTGCCCCTTATATTACATAATGTCCTCTTTTATTATAATATACAGTGCCCTCAATTAATACATAATGTCCTCTGTTATTATAATATACAGTGCCCCCTATCATTACATAATGTCCTCTGTTATTATAGTATACAGTGCCCCTTATATTACATAATGTCCTCTGTTATTATAATATACAGTGCCCCCTATAATTATATAATGTCCTCTCTTATTATAATATACAGTGTCCCCTATCATTACATAATGTCCTCTCTTATTATAATATACAGTGCCCCTTATATTACATAATGTCCTCTGTTATTATAATATACAGTGCCCCCTATCATTACATAATGTCCTCTGTTATTATAATATACAGTGCCCCTTATATTACATAATGTCCTCTATTATTATAATATACAGTGCCCCCTATCATTATATAATGTCCTCTCTTATTATAATATACAGTGCCCCCAATCATTACATAATGTCCTCTGTTATTATAATATACAGTGCCCCCTATCATTACATAATGTCCTCTGTTATTATAATATACAGTGCCCCTTATATTACATAATGTCCTCTGTTATTATAATATAAAGTGCCCCCTATCATTACATAATGTCCTCTGTTATTATAATATACAGTGCCCCTTATATTACATAATGTCCTCTCTTATTATAATATACAGTGCCCCCTATAATTATATAATGTCCTCTCTTATTATAATATACAGTGCCCCCTATCATTACATAATGTCCTTTCTTATTATAATATACAGTGCCCTTATATTACATAATGTCCTCTGTTATTATAATATACAGTGCCCCTTATATTACATGATGTCCTCTGATATTATAATATACAGTGCCCCCTATCATTATATAATGTCCTCTGTTATTATAATATACAGTGCCCCTTATATTACATAATGTCCTCTGTTATTATAATATACAGTGCCTCCTATCATTACATAATGTCCTCTGTTATTATAATATACAGTGTCCCTTATATTACATAATGTCCTCTGTTATTTTAATATACAGTGCCCCTTATATTACATAATGTCCTCTGTTATTATAATATACAGTGCCCCCTATCATTACATAATGTCCTCTGTTATTATAATATACAGTGCCCCTTATATTACATAATGTCCTCTGTTATTATAATATACAGTGCCCCTTATATTACATAATGTCCTCTGATATTATAATATACAGTGCCCCCTATCATTATATAATGTCCTCTGTTATTATAATATACAGTGCCCCTTATATTACATAATGTCCTCTGTTATTATAATATACAGTGCCCCATATATTACATAATGTCCTCTGTTATTATGATATACAGTGCCCCATATATTACATAATGTCCTCTGTTATTATAATATACAGTGCCCACTATCATTACATAATGTCCTCTGTTATTATAATATACAGTGCCCCTTATAATACATAATTTCCTCTGTAATTATAATATACAGTGCCCCCTATCAATATATAATGTCCTGTCTTATTATAATATACAGTGCCCCTATCAATACATAATGTCCTTTGTTATTATAATATACAGTGCCCCCTATCATTACATAATGTCCTTTGTTATTATAATATACAGTGCCCATTATATTACATAATTTCCTCTGTTATTATAATATACAGTGCCCCCTATCATTATATAATGTCCTCTTTTATTATAATATACAGTGCCCCTATCAATACATAATGTCCTCTGTTATTATAATATACAGTGTCCCCTATCATTACATAATGTCCTCTGTTATTATAATATACAGTGCCCCTTATATTACATAATGTCCTCTGTTATTATAATATACAGTGCCCCTTATATTACATAATGTCCTCTGTTATTTTAATATACAGTGCCCCCTATCATTATATAATGTCCTCTCTTATTATAATATACAGTGTCCCCTATCATTACATAATATCCTCTGTTATTATAATATACAGTGCCCCCTATCATTACATAATGTCCTCTGTTATTATAATATACAGTGCCCCTTATATTACATAATGTCCTCTATTATTATAATATACAGTGCCCCCTATCATTATATAATGTCCTCTGTTATTATAATATACAGTGCCCTATATATTACATAATGTCCTCTGTTATTATAATATACAGTGCCCCTTATATTACATAATGTCTTCTGTTATTATAATATACAGTGCCCCTTATATTACATAATGTCCTCTGTTATTATAATATGCAGTGCCCCTTATATTACATAATGTCCTCTGTTATTATAATATACAGTGCCCCTTATATAACATAATGTCCTCTGTTATTATAATATACAGTGCCACTTATATTACATAATGTCCTCTGTTATTATAATATACAGTGCCCCCTATCATTACATAATGTCCTCTGTTATTATAATATACAGTGCCCCCTATCATTACATAATGTCCTCTGTTATTATAATATACAGTGCCCCCTATCATTACATAATGTCCTCTGTTATTATAATATACAGTGCCCCTTATATTACATAATGTCCTCTGTTAATATAATATACAGTGCCCCCTATCATTACATAATGTCCTCTGTTATTATAATATACAGTGCCCCCTATCATTACATAATGTCCTCTGTTATTATAATATAGGGTGCCCCTTATATTACATAATGTCCTCTGTTATTATAATATACAGTGCCCCCTATCATTATATAATGTCCTCTGTTATTATAATATACAGTGTCCACTAACATTACATAATGTCCTCTGTTATTATAATATACAGTGTCCCCTATCATTACATAATATCCTCTGTTATTATAATATACAGTGCCCCCTATCATTACATAATGTCCTCTGTTATTATAATATACAGTGCCCCTTATATTACATAATGTCCTCTGTTATTATAATATACAGTGCCCCCTATCATTATATAATGTCCTCTCTTATTATAATATACAGTGCCCCCCATCATTACATAATGTCCTCTGTTATTATAATATACAGTGCCCCTTATATTACATAATGTCCTCTATTAATATAATATACAGTGCCCCCTATCATTACATAATGTCCTCTGTTATTATAATATACAGTGCCCCTTATATTACATAATGTCCTCTATTATTATAATATACAGTGCCCCCTATCATTATATAATGTCCTCTCTTATTATAATATACAGTGCCCCCTTATATTACATAATGTCCTCTGTTATTATAATATACAGTGCCCCTATCAATACATAATGTCCTCTGTTATTATAATATACAGTGCCCCCTATCATAACATAATGTCCTCTGATATTATAATATACAGTGCCCCCTATCATTATATAATGTCCTCTCTTATTATAATATACAGTGCCCCCTATCATTACATAATGTCCTCTGTTATTATAATATACAGTGCCCCTTATATTACATAATGTCTTCTGTTATTATAATATACAGTGCCCCCTATCATTATATAATGTCCTCTGTTAATATAATATACAGTGCCCTTTATATTACATAATGTCCTCTGTTATTATAATATACAGTGCCCCTTATATTACATAATGTCCTCTGTTATTATAATATACAGTGCCCCCTATCATTACATAATGTCCTCTGTTATTATAATATACAGTGCCCCTTATATTACATAATGTCCTCTGTTATTATAATATACAGTGCCCCCTATCATTATATAATGTCCTCTCTTATTATAATATACAGTGTCCCCTATCATTACATAATGTCCTCTGTTATTATAATATACAGTGCCCCTTATATTACATAATGTCCTCTATTATTATAATATACAGTGCCCCCTATCATTATATAATGTCCTCTCTTATTATAATATACAGTGCCCCCAATCATTACATAATGTCCTCTGTTATTATAATATACAGTGCCCCCTATCATTACATAATGTCCTCTGTTATTATAATATACAGTGCCCCTTATATTACATAATGTCCTCTGTTATTATAATATAAAGTGCCCCTTATATTACATAATGTCCTCTGTTATTATAATATACAGTGCCCCCTATCATTACATAATGTCCTCTGTTATTATAATATACAGTGCCCCTTATATTACATAATGTCCTCTGTTATTATAATATACAGTGCCCCCTATCATTATATAATGTCCTCTCTTATTATAATATACAGTGCCCCCTATCATTACATAATGTCCTCTGTTATTATAATATACAGTGCCCCTTATATTACATAATGTCCTCTATTATTATAATATACAGTGCCCCCAATTAATACATAATGTCCTCTGTTATTATAATATACAGTGCTCCCTATCATTACATAATGTCCTCTGTTATTATAATATACAGTGCCCCTTATATTACATAATGTCCTCTGTTATTATAATATACAGTGCCCCCTATAATTATATATTGTCCTCTCTTATTATAATATACAGTGCCCCTTACATTACATAATGTCCTCTGTTATTATAATATACAGTGCCCCTTATATTACATAATGTCCTCTGTTATTATAATATACAGTGCCCCCTATCATTACATAATGTCCTCTCTTATTATATTATACAGTGCCCCTTATATTACATACTGTCCTCTCTTATTATAATATACAGTGCCCCCTATCATTACATAATGTCCTCTCTTATTATAATATACAGTGCCCCTTATATTACATAATGTCTTCTGTTATTATAATATACAGTGCCCCCTATCATTATATAATGTCCTCTGTTAATATAATATACAGTGCCCTTTATATTACATAATGTCCTCTGTTATTATAATATACAGTGCCACTTATATTACATAATGTCCTCTGTTATTATAATATACAGTGCCCCCTATCATTACATAATGTCCTCTGTTATTATAATATACAGTGCCCCCTATCATTACATAATGTCCTCTGTTATTAAAATATACAGTGCCCCCCCTTATCATTACATAATGTCCTCTGTTATTATAATATACAGTGCCCCTTATATTACATAATGTCCTCTGTTATTATAATATACAGTGCCCCCTATCATTATATAATGTCCTCTCTTATTATAATATACAGTGCCCCTTATATTACATAATGTCCTCTATTATTATAATATACAGTGCCCCCTATCATTATATAATGTCCTCTCTTATTATAATATACAGTGCCCCCAATTATTACATAATGTCCTCTGTTATTATAATATACAGTGCCCCCTATCATTACATAATGTCCTATGTTATTATAATATACAGTGCCCCTTATATTACATAATGTCCTCTGTTATTATAATATACAGTGCCCCTTACATTACATAATGTCCTCTGTTATTATAATATACAGTGCCACTTATATTACATAATGTCCTCTGTTATTATAATATACAGTGCCCCTATCATTACATAATGTCCTCTGTTATTATAATATACAGTGCACCCTATCATTACATAATGTCCTCTGTTATTATAATATACAGTGCCCCTTATATTACATAATGTCCTCTGTTATTATAATATACAGTGCCCCCTATCATTACATAATATCCTCTGTTATTATAATATACAGTGCCCCCTATCATTACATAATGTCCTCTGTTATTATAATATACAGTGCCCCCTATCATAACATAATGTCCTCTGATATTATAATATACAGTGCCCCTTATATTACATAATGTCCTCTATTATTATAATATACAGTGCCCCCTATCATTATATAATGTCCTCTCTTATTATAATATACAGTGCCCCCAATTATTACATAATGTCATCTGTTATTATAATATACAGTGCCCCTTATATTACATAATTTCCTCTATTATTATAATATACAGTGCCCCCTATCATTATATAATGTCCTCTCTTATTATAATATACAGTGCCCCTATCAATACATAATGTCCTCTGTTATTATAATATACAGTGCCCCCTATCATAACATAATGTCCTCTGATATTATAATATACAGTGCCCCCTATCATTATATAATGTCCTCTGTTATTATAATATACAGTGCCCATTATATTACATAATGTCTTCTGTTATTATAATATACAGTGTCCCCTATCATTATATAATGTCCTCTGTTATTATAATATACAGTGCCCTTTATATTACATAATGTCCTCTGTTATTATAATATACAGTGCCACTTATATTACATAATGTCTTCTGTTATTATAATATACAATGCCCCCTATCATTACATAATGTCCTCTGTTATTATAATATACAGTGCCCCCTATCACTACATAATGTCCTCTGTTATTATAATATACAGTGCCCCCCTATCATTACATAATGTCCTCTGTTATTATAATATACAGTGCCCCTTATATTACATAATGTCCTCTGTTATTATAATATACAGTGCCCCCTATCATTATATAATGTCCTCTCTTATTATAATATACAGTGCCCCCTATCATTACATAATGTCCTCTGTTATTATAATATACAGTGCCCCTTATATTACATAATGTCCTCTATTATTATAATATACAGTGCCCCCTATCATTATATAATGTCCTCTCTTATTATAATATACAGTGCCCCCAATTATTACATAATGTCCTCTGTTATTATAATATACAGTGCCCCCTATTATTACATAATGTCCTCTGTTATTATAATATACAGTGCCCCTTATATTACATAATGTCCTCTGTTATTATAATATACAGTGCCCCTTACATTACATAATGTCCTCTGTTATTATAATATACAGTGCCCCTTATATAACATAATGTCCTCTGTTATTATAATATACAGTGCCACTTATATTACATAATGTCCTCTGTTATTATAATATACAGTGCCCCCTATCATTACATAATGTCCTCTGTTATTATAATATACAGTGCACCCTATCATTACATAATGTCCTCTGTTATTATAATATACAGTGCCCCTTATATTACATAATGTCCTCTATTATTATAATATACAGTGCCCCCTATCATTACATAATGTCCTCTGTTATTATAATATACAGTGCCCCTTATATTACATAATGTCCTCTATTATTATAATATACAGTGCCCCCTATCATTATATAATGTCCTCTCTTATTATAATATACAGTGCCCCCAATTATTACATAATGTCCTCTGTTATTATAATATACAGTGCCCCCTATTATTACATAATGTCCTCTGTTATTATAATATACAGTGCCCCTTATATTACATAATGTCCTCTGTTATTATAATATACAGTGCCCCTTACATTACATAATGTCCTCTGTTATTATAATATACAGTGCCCCTTATATAACATAATGTCCTCTGTTATTATAATATACAGTGCCCCTTATATAACATAATGTCCTCTCTTATTATAATATACAGTGCCCCCAATTATTACATAATGTCCTCTGTTATTATAATATACAGTGCCCCTATCAATACATAATGTCCTCTGTTATTATAATATACAGTGCCCCTTATATTACATAATGTCCTCTGTTATTATAATATACAGTGCCCCTATCAATACATAATGCCCTCTGTTATTATAATATACAGTGCCCCCTATCATAACATAATGTCCTCTGATATTATAATATACAGTGCCCCCTATCATTATATAATGTCCTCTCTTATTATAATATACAGTGCCCCCTATCATTACATAATGTCCTCTGTTATTATAATATACAGTGCCCCTTATATTACATAATGTCCTCTGTTATTATAATATACAGTGCCCCTTACATTACATAATGTCCTCTGTTATTATAATATACAGTGCCCCTTATATAACATAATGTCCTCTCTTATTATAATATACAGTGCCACTTATATTACATAATGTCCTCTGTTATTATAATATACAGTGCCCCCTATCATTACATAATGTCCTCTGTTATTATAATATACAGTGCCCCTTATATTACATAATATCCTCTATTATTATAATATACAGTGCCCCCTATCATTATATAATGTCCTCTCTTATTATAATATACAGTGCCCCCAATTATTACATAATGTCCTCTGTTATTATAATATACAGTGCCCCCTATCATTACATAATGTCCTATGTTATTATAATATACAGTTCCCCTTATATTACATAATGTCCTCTGTTATTATAATATACAGTGCCCCTTACATTACATAATGTCCTCTGTTATTATAATATACAGTGCGACTTATATTACATAATGTCCTCTGTTATTATAATATACAGTGCCCCCTATCATTACATAATGTCCTCTGTTATTATAATATACAGTGCACCCTATCATTACATAATGTCCTCTGTTATTATAATATACAGTGCCCCCTATCATTACATAATGTCCTCTGTTACTATAATATACAGTGCCCTTTATATTACATAATGTCCTCTGTTATTATAATATACAGTGCCACTTATATTACATAATGTCCTCTGTTATTATAATATACAGTGCCCCCTATCATTACATAATGTCCTCTGTTATTATAATATACAGTGCACCCTATCATTACATAATGTCCTCTGTTATTATAATATACAGTGCCCCCTATCATTACATAATGTCCTCTGTTACTATAATATACAGTGCCCCTTATATTACATAATGTCCTCTATTATTATAATATACAGTGCCCCCTATCATTATATAATGTCCTCTCTTATTATAATATACAGTGCCCCCAATCATTACATAATGTCCTCTGTTATTATAATATACAGTGCCCCCTATCATTACATAATGTCCTCTGTTATTATAATATACAGTGCCCCTTATATTACATAATGTCCTCTGTTATTATAATATACAGTGCCCCTTATATTTCATAATGTCCTCTGTTATTATAATATACAGTGCCCCCTATCATTACATAATGTCCTCTGTTATTATAATATACAGTGCCCCTTATATTACATAATGTCCTCTGTTATTATAATATACAGTGCCCCCTATTATTATATAATGTCCTCTCTTATTATAATATACAGTGTCCCCTATCATTACATAATATCCTCTGTTATTATAATATACAGTGCCCCTTATATTACATAATGTCCTCTGTTATTATAATATACAGTGCCCACTATCATTACATAATGTGCTCTGTTATTATAATATACAGTGCCCCCAATCATTACATAATGTCCTCTATTATTATAATATACAGTGCCCCCTATCATTATATAATGTCCTCTCTTATTATAATATACAGTGCCCCCAATCATTACATAATGTCCTCTGTTATTATAATATACAGTGCCCCTTATATTACATAATGTCCTCTGTTATTATAATATAAAGTGCCCCTTATATTACATAATGTCCTCTGTTATTATAATATACAGTGCCCCCTATCATTACATAATGTCCTCTGTTATTATAATATACAGTGCCCCTTATATTACATAATGTCCTCTGTTATTATAATATACAGTGCCCCCTATCATTATATAATGTCCTCTCTTATTATAATATACAGTGCCCCCTATCATTACATAATGTCCTCTGTTATTATAATATACAGTGCCCCTTATATTACATAATGTCCTCTTTTATTATAATATACAGTGCCCCCAATTAATACATAATGTCCTCTGTTATTATAATATACAGTGCCCCCTATCATTACATAATGTCCTCTGTTATTATAATATACAGTGCCCCTTATATTACATAATGTCCTCTGTTATTATAATATACAGTGCCCCCTATAATTATATAATGTCCTCTCTTATTATAATATACAGTGTCCCCTATGATTACATAATGTCCTCTCTTATTATAATATACAGTGCCCCTTATATTACATAATGTCCTCTGTTATTATAATATACAGTGCCCCCTATCATTACATAATGTCCTCTGTTATTATAATATACAGTGCCCCCTATCATTACATAATGTCCTCTGTTATTATAATATACAGTGCCCCCTATCATTACATAATGTCCTCTGTTATTATAATATACAGTGCCCCTTATAATACATAATGTCCTCTGTTGTTATAATATACATTGCCCCCTATCATTACATAATGTCCTCTGATATTATAATATACAGTGCCCCCTATCATTACATAATGTCCTCTGTTATTATAATATACAGTGCCCCTTATATTACATAATGTCCTCTGTTATTATAATATACAGTGCCCCTTATATTTCATAATGTCCTCTGTTATTATAATATACAGTGCCCCCTATCATTACATAATGTCCTCTGTTATTATAATATACAGTGCCCCTTATATTACATAATGTCCTCTGTTATTATAATATACAGTGCCCCCTATTATTATATAATGTCCTCTCTTATTATAATATACAGTGTCCCCTATCATTACATAATATCCTCTGTTATTATAATATACAGTGCCCCTTATATTACATAATGTCCTCTGTTATTATAATATACAGTGCCCACTATCATTACATAATGTGCTCTGTTATTATAATATACAGTGCCCCCAATCATTACATAATGTCCTCTATTATTATAATATACAGTGCCCCCTATCATTATATAATGTCCTCTCTTATTATAATATACAGTGCCCCCAATCATTACATAATGTCCTCTGTTATTATAATATACAGTGCCCCTTATATTACATAATGTCCTCTGTTATTATAATATAAAGTGCCCCTTATATTACATAATGTCCTCTGTTATTATAATATACAGTGCCCCCTATCATTACATAATGTCCTCTGTTATTATAATATACAGTGCCCCTTATATTACATAATGTCCTCTGTTATTATAATATACAGTGCCCCCTATCATTATATAATGTCCTCTCTTATTATAATATACAGTGCCCCCTATCATTACATAATGTCCTCTGTTATTATAATATACAGTGCCCCTTATATTACATAATGTCCTCTTTTATTATAATATACAGTGCCCCCAATTAATACATAATGTCCTCTGTTATTATAATATACAGTGCCCCCTATCATTACATAATGTCCTCTGTTATTATAATATACAGTGCCCCTTATATTACATAATGTCCTCTGTTATTATAATATACAGTGCCCCCTATAATTATATAATGTCCTCTCTTATTATAATATACAGTGTCCCCTATGATTACATAATGTCCTCTCTTATTATAATATACAGTGCCCCTTATATTACATAATGTCCTCTGTTATTATAATATACAGTGCCCCCTATCATTACATAATGTCCTCTGTTATTATAATATACAGTGCCCCTTATATTACATAATGTCCTCTATTATTATAATATACAGTGCCCCCTATCATTATATAATGTCCTCTCTTATTATAATATACAGTGCCCCCAATCATTACATAATGTCCTCTGTTATTATAATATACAGTGCCCCCTATCATTACATAATGTCCTCTGTTATTATAATATACAGTGCCCCTTATATTACATAATGTCCTCTGTTATTATAATATAAAGTGCCCCCTATCATTACATAATGTCCTCTGTTATTATAATATACAGTGCCTTTTATATTACATAATGTCCTCTGTTATTATAATATACAGTGCCCCCTATCATTATATAATGTCCTCTCTTATTATAATATACAGTGCCCCTTATATTACATAATGTCCTCTATTATTATAATATACAGTGCCCCCAATTAATACATAATGTCCTCTGTTATTATAATATACAGTGCCCCCTATCATTACATAATGTCCTCTGTTATTATAATATACAGTGCCCCTTATATTACATAATGTCCTCTATTATTATAATATACAGTGCCCCTTATATTACATAATGTCCTCTGATATTATAATATACAGTGCCCCCTATCATTATATAATGTCCTCTGTTATTATAATATACAGTGCCCCTTATATTACATAATGTCCTCTGTTATTATAATATACAGTGCCCCTTATATTACATAATGTCCTCTGTTATTATAATATACAGTGCCCCTTATATTACATAATGTCCTCTGTTATTATAATATACAGTGCCCCTTATATAACATAATGTCTTCTGTTATTATAATATACAGTGCCCCTTATATTACATAATGTCCTCTGTTATTATAATATACAGTGCCCCTTATATTACATAATGTCCTCTGTTATTATAATATACAGTGCCACTTATATTACATAATGTCCTCTGTTATTATAATATACAGTGCCCCCTATCATTACATAATGTCCTCTGTTATTATAATATACAGTGCCCCCTATCATTACATAATGTCCTCTGTTATTATAATATACAGTGCCCCTTATATTACATAATGTCCTCTGTTATTATAATATACAGTGCCCCCTATCATTACATAATGTCCTCTCTTATTATAATATACAGTGCCCCTTATATTACATAATGTCCTCTGATATTATAATATACAGTGCCCCTTATATTACATAATGTCCTCTGTTATTATAATATACAGTGCCCCTTATATTACATAATGTCCTCTGTTATTATAATATACAGTGCCCATTATCATTACATAATGTCCTCTGTTATTATAATGTACAGTGCCCCTTATATTACATAATGTCCTCTGTTATTATAATATACAGTGCCCCTTATATTACATAATGTCCTCTGTTATTATAATATACAGTGCCCCTTATATTACATAATGTCCTCTGTTATTATAATATACAGTGCCCCTTATATTACATAATGTCCTCTATTATTATAATATACAGTGCCCCCTATCATTATATAATGTCCTCTCTTATTATAATATACAGTGTCCCCTATCATTACATAATATCCTCTGTTATTATAATATACAGTGCCCCTTATATTACATAATGTCCTCTGTTATTATAATATACAGTGCCCCCTATCATTACATAATGTCCTCTGTTATTATTATATACAGTGCCCCTTATATTACATAATGTCCTCTATTATTATAATATACAGTGCCCCCTATCATTATATAATGTCCTCTCTTATTATAATATACAGTGCCCCCAATCATTACATAATGTCCTCTGTTATTATAATATACAGTGCCCCCTATCATTACATAATGTCCTCTGTTATTATAATATACAGTGCCCCTTATATTACATAATGTCCTATGTTAATATAATATAAAGTGCCCCTTATGTTACATAATGACCTCTGTTATTATAATATACAGTGCCCCCTATCATTACATAATGTCCTCTGTTATTATAATATACACTGCCCCCTATCATTACATAATGTCCTCTGTTATTATAATATACAGTGCCCCTTATATTACATAATGTCCTCTATTATTATAATATACAGTGCCCCCAATTAATACATAATGTCCTCTGTTATTATAATATACAGTGCCCCCTATCATTACATAATATCCTCTGTTATTATAATATACAGTGCCCCTTATATTACATAATGTCATCTGTTATTATAATATACAGTGCCCCCTATAATTACATAATGTCCTCTCTTATTATAATATACAGTGCCCCTTATATTACATGATGTCCTCTGATATTATAATATACAGTGCCCCCTATCATTATATAATGTCCTCTGTTATTATAATATACAGTGCCCCTTATATTACATAATGTCCTCTGTTATTATAAAATACAGTGCCCCCTATCATTACATAATGTCCTCTGTTATTATAGTATACAGTGCCCCTTATATTACATAATGTCCTCTGTTATTATAATATACAGTGCCCCTTATATTACATAATGTCCTCTGTTATTATAATATACAGTGCCCCCTATCATTACATAATGTCCTCTGTTATTATAATATACAGTGCCCCTTATATTACATAATGTCCTCTGTTATTATAATATACAGTGCCCCCTATCATTATATAATGTCCTCTCTTATTATAATATACAGTGCCCCTTATATTACATAATGTCCTCTATTATTATAATATACAGTGCCCCCAATTAATACATAATGTCCTCTGTTATTATAATATACAGTGCCCCCTATCATTACATAATGTCCTCTGTTATTATAATATACAGTGCCCCTTATATTACATAATGTCCTCTATTATTATAATATACAGTGCCCCTTATATTACATAATGTCCTCTGATATTATAATATACAGTGCCCCCTATCATTATATAATGTCCTCTGTTATTATAATATACAGTGCCCCTTATATTACATAATGTCCTCTGTTATTATAATATACAGTGCCCCTTATATTACATAATGTCCTCTGTTATTATAATATACAGTGCCCCTTATATTACATAATGTCCTCTGTTATTATAATATACAGTGCCCCTTATATAACATAATGTCCTCTGTTATTATAATATACAGTGCCACTTATATTACATAATGTCCTCTTTTATTATAATATACAGTGCCCCCTATCATTACATAATGTCCTCTGTTATTATAATATACAGTGCCCCCTATCATTACATAATGTCCTCTGTTATTATAATATACAGTGCCCCTTATATTACATAATGTCCTCTGTTATTATAATATACAGTGCCCCCTATTATTACATAATGTCCTCTGTTATTATAATATACAGTGCCCCCTATCATTACATAATGTCCTCTGTTATTATAATATACAGTGCCCCTTATATTACATAATGTCCTCTGTTATTATAATATACAGTGCCCCTTATATTACATAATGTCCTCTGTTATTATAATATACAGTGTCCCCTATCATTACATAATATCCTCTGTTATTATAATATACAGTGCCCCTTATATTACATAATGTCCTCTGTTATTATAATATACAGAGCCCCCTATCATTACATAATGTCCTCTGTTATTATAATATACAGTGCCCCTTATATTACATAATGTCCTCTGTTATTATAATATACAGTGCCCCCAAACATTACATAATGTCCTCTGTTATTATAATATACAGTGCCTCCTATCATTACATAATGTCCTCTGTTATTATAATATACAGTGCCCCTTATATTACATAATGTCCTCTGTTATTATAATATAAAGTGCCCCTTATATTACATAATGTCCTCTGTTATTATAATATACATTGCCCCCTATCATTATATAATGTCCTCTTTTATTATAATATACAGTGCCCCTATCAATACATAATGTCCTCTGTTATTATAATATACAGTGCCCCCTATCATTACATAATGCTTCTGATATTATAAAATACAGTGCCCCCTATCATTATATAATGTCCTCTGTTATTATAATATACAGTGCCCTTTATATTACATAATGTCCTCTGTTATTATAATATACAGTGCCCCTTATATTACATAATGTCTTCTGTTATTATAATATACAGTGCCCCTTATATTACATAATGTCCTCTGCTATTATAATATACAGTGCCCCTTATATTACATAATGTCCTCTGTTATTATAATATACAGTGCCCCTTATATAACATAATGTCCTCTGTTATTATAATATACAGTGCCATTTATATTACATAATGTCCTCTGTTATTATAATATACAGTGCCCCCTATCATTACATAATGTCCTCTGTTATTATAATATACAGTGCCCCCTATCATTACATAATGTCCTCTGTTATTATAATATACAGTGCCCCTTATATTACATAATGTCCTCAGTTATTATAATATACAGTGCCCCCTATCATTACATAATGAACTCTGTTATTATAATAAACAGTGCCCCTTATATTACATAATGTCTTCTGTTATTAAAATATACAGTGCCCCCTATCATTACATAATGTCCTCTGATATTATAATATACAGTGCCCCCTATCATTATATAATGTCCTCTGTTATTATAATATACAGTGCCCTTTATATTACATAATGTCCTCTGTTATTATAATATACAGTGCCCCTTATATTACATAATGTCTTCTGTTATTATAATATACAGTGTCCCCTATCATTACATAATATCCTCTGTTATTATAATATACAGTGCCCCTTATATTACATAATGTCCTCTGTTATTATAATATACAGTGCCCCCTATCATTACATAATGTCCTCTGTTATTATAATATACAGTGCCCCTTATATTACATAATGTCCTCTATTATTATAATATACAGTGCCCCCTATCATTATATAATGTCCTCTCTTATTATAATATACAGTGCCCCCAATCATTACATAATGTCATCTGTTATTATAATATACAGTGCCCCTTATATTACATGATGTCCTCTGATATTATAATATACAGTGCCCCCTATCATTATATAATGTCCTCTGTTATTATAATATACAGTGCCCCTTATATTACATAATGTCCTCTGTTATTATAATATACAGTGCCCCCTATCATTACATAATGTCCTCTGTTATTATAATATACAGTGCCCCTTATATTACATAATGTCCTCTGTTATTTTAATATACAGTGCCCCTTATATTACATAATGTCCTCTGTTATTATAATATACAGTGCCCCCTATCATTACATAATGTCCTCTGTTATTATAATATACAGTGCCCCTTATATTACATAATGTCCTCTGTTATTATAATATACAGTGCCCCCAATTAATACATAATGTCCTCTGATATTATAATATACAGTGCCCCCTATCATTATATAATGTCCTCTGTTATTATAATATACAGTGCCCCTTATATTACATAATGTCCTCTGTTATTATAATATACAGTGCCCCAAATATTACATAATGTCCTCTGTTATTATAATATACAGTGCCCACTATCATTACATAATGTCCTCTGTTATTATAATATACAGTGCCCCTTATAATACATAATTTCCTCTGTAATTATAATATACAGTGCCCCCTATCAATATATAATGTCCTCTCTTATTATAATATACAGTGCCCCTATCAATACATAATGTCCTTTGTTATTATAATATACAGTGCCCCCTATCATTACATAATGTCCTTTGTTATTATAATATACAGTGCCCCTTATATTACATAATTTCCTCTGTTATTATAATATACAGTGCCCCCTATCATTATATAATGTCCTCTTTTATTATAATATACAGTGCCCCTATCAATACATAATGTCCTCTGTTATTATAATATACAGTGCCCTATATATTACATAATGTCCTCTGTTATTATAATATGCAGTGCCCCTTATATTACATAATGTCCTCTGTTATTATAATATACAGTGCCCCTTATATAACATAATGTCCTCTGTTATTATAATATACAGTGCCACTTATATTACATAATGTCCTCTGTTATTATAATATACAGTGCCCCCTATCATTACATAATGTCCTCTGTTATTATAATATACAGTGCCCCCTATCATTACATAATGTCCTCTGTTATTATAATATACAGTGCCCCCTATCATTACATAATGTCATCTGTTATTATAATATACAGTGCCCCTTATATTACATAATGTCCTCTGTTATTATAATATACAGTGCCCCCTATCATTACATAATGTCCTCTGTTATTATAATATACAGTGCCCCCTATCATTACATAATGTCCTCTGTTATTATAATATACAGTGCCCCTTATATTACATAATGTCCTCTGTTATTATAATATACAGTGCCCTTTATATTACATAATGTCCTCTGTTATTATAATATACAGTGCCCCTTATATTACATAATGTCCTCTGTTATTATAATATACAGTGCCCCCTATCATTACATAATGTCCTCTGTTATTATAATATAGGGTGCCCCTTATATTACATAATGTCCTCTGTTATTATAATATACAGTGCCCCCTATCATTATATAATGTCCTCTGTTATTATAATATACAGTGTCCCCTATCATTACATAATATCCTCTGTTATTATAATATACAGTGCCCCCTATCATGACATAATGTCCTCTGTTATTATAATATACAGTGCCCCTTATATTACATAATGTCCTCTATTATTATAATATACAGTGCCCCCTATCATTATATAATGTCCTCTGTTATTATAATATAAAGTGCCCCTTATATTACATAATGTCCTCTGTTATTATAATATACAGTGCCCCCTATCATTACATAATGTCCTCTGTTATTATAATATACAGTGCCCCTTATATTACATAATGTCCTCTATTATTATAATATACAGTGCCCCCTATCATTATATAATGTCCTCTCTTATTATAATATACAGTGCCCCCCATTATTACATAATGTCCTCTGTTATTATAATATACAGTGCCCCCTATCATTACATAATGTCATCTGTTATTATAATATACAGTGCCCCTTATATTACATAATGTCCTCTGTTATTATAATATACAGTGCCCCTATCAATACATAATGTCCTCTGTTATTATAATATACAGTGCCCCCTATCATAACATAATGTCCTCTGATATTATAATATACAGTGCCCCCTATCATTATATAATGTCCTCTCTTATTATAATATACAGTGCCCCCTATCATTACATAATGTCCTCTGTTATTATAATATACAGTGCCCCTTATATTACATAATGTCTTCTGTTATTATAATATACAGTGCCCCCTATCATTATATAATGTCCTCTGTTAATATAATATACAGTGCCCTTTATATTACATAATGTCCTCTGTTATTATAATATACAGTGCCCCTTATATTACATAATGTCATCTGTTATTATAATATACAGTGCCCCCTATCATTACATAATGTCCTCTGTTATTATAATATACAGTGCCCCTTATATTACATAATGTCCTCTGTTATTATAATATACAGTGCCCCCTATCATTATATAATGTCCTCTCTTATTATAATATACAGTGTCCCCTATCATTACATAATATCCTCTGTTATTATAATATACAGTGCCCCTTATATTACATAATGTCCTCTGTTATTATAATATACAGTGCCCCTTATATTACATAATGTCCTCTGTTATTATAATATACAGTGCCCCTTATATTACATAATGTCCTCTGTTATTATAATATACAGTGCCCCTTATATTACATAATGTCCTCTGTTATTATAATATACAGTGTCCCTTATATTACATAATGTCCTCTGTTATTATAATATACAGTGCCCCCTATCATTATATAATGTCCTCTCTTATTATAATATACAGTGTCCCCTATCATTACATAATATCCTCTGTTATTATAATATACAGTGCCCCTTATATTACATAATGTCCTCTGTTATTATAATATACAGTGCCCACTATCATTACATAATGTCCTCTGTTATTATAATATACAGTGCCCCCAATCATTACATAATGTCCTCTATTATTATAATATACAGTGCCCCCTATCATTATATAATGTCCTCTCTTATTATAATATACAGTGCCCCCAATCATTACATAATGTCCTCTGTTATTATAATATACAGTGCCCCCTATCATTACATAATGTCCTCTGTTATTATAATATACAGTGCCCCTTATATTACATAATGTCCTCTGTTATTATAATATAAAGAGCCCCTTATATTACATAATGTCCTCTGTTATTATAATATACAGTGCCCCCTATCATTACATAATGTCCTCTGTTATTATAATATACAGTGCCCCTTATATTACATAATGTCCTCTGTTATTATAATATACAGTGCCCCCTATCATTATATAATGTCCTCTCTTATTATAATATACAGTGCCCCCTATCATTACATAATGTCCTCTGTTATTATAATATACAGTGCCCCTTATATTACATAATGTCCTCTTTTATTATAATATACAGTGCCCTCAATTAATACATAATGTCCTCTGTTATTATAATATACAGTGCCCCCTATCATTACATAATGTCCTCTGTTATTATAGTATACAGTGCCCCTTATATTACATAATGTCCTCTGTTATTATAATATACAGTGCCCCCTATAATTATATAATGTCCTCTCTTATTATAATATACAGTGTCCCCTATCATTACATAATGTCCTCTCTTATTATAATATACAGTGCCCCTTATATTACATAATGTCCTCTGTTATTATAATATACAGTGCCCCCTATCATTACATAATGTCCTCTGTTATTATAATATACAGTGCCCCTTATATTACATAATGTCCTCTATTATTATAATATACAGTGCCCCCTATCATTATATAATGTCCTCTCTTATTATAATATACAGTGCCCCCAATCATTACATAATGTCCTCTGTTATTATAATATACAGTGCCCCCTATCATTACATAATGTCCTCTGTTATTATAATATACAGTGCCCCTTATATTACATAATGTCCTCTGTTATTATAATATAAAGTGCCCCCTATCATTACATAATGTCCTCTGTTATTATAATATACAGTGCCCCTTATATTACATAATGTCCTCTCTTATTATAATATACAGTGCCCCCTATAATTATATAATGTCCTCTCTTATTATAATATACAGTGCCCCCTATCATTACATAATGTCCTTTCTTATTATAATATACAGTGCCCTTATATTACATAATGTCCTCTGTTATTATAATATACAGTGCCCCTTATATTACATGATGTCCTCTGATATTATAATATACAGTGCCCCCTATCATTATATAATGTCCTCTGTTATTATAATATACAGTGCCCCTTATATTACATAATGTCCTCTGTTATTATAATATACAGTGCCTCCTATCATTACATAATGTCCTCTGTTATTATAATATACAGTGTCCCTTATATTACATAATGTCCTCTGTTATTTTAATATACAGTGCCCCTTATATTACATAATGTCCTCTGTTATTATAATATACAGTGCCCCCTATCATTACATAATGTCCTCTGTTATTATAATATACAGTGCCCCTTATATTACATAATGTCCTCTGTTATTATAATATACAGTGCCCCTTATATTACATAATGTCCTCTGATATTATAATATACAGTGCCCCCTATCATTATATAATGTCCTCTGTTATTATAATATACAGTGCCCCTTATATTACATAATGTCCTCTGTTATTATAATATACAGTGCCCCATATATTACATAATGTCCTCTGTTATTATGATATACAGTGCCCCATATATTACATAATGTCCTCTGTTATTATAATATACAGTGCCCACTATCATTACATAATGTCCTCTGTTATTATAATATACAGTGCCCCTTATAATACATAATTTCCTCTGTAATTATAATATACAGTGCCCCCTATCAATATATAATGTCCTCTCTTATTATAATATACAGTGCCCCTATCAATACATAATGTCCTTTGTTATTATAATATACAGTGCCCCCTATCATTACATAATGTCCTTTGTTATTATAATATACAGTGCCCATTATATTACATAATTTCCTCTGTTATTATAATATACAGTGCCCCCTATCATTATATAATGTCCTCTTTTATTATAATATACAGTGCCCCTATCAATACATAATGTCCTCTGTTATTATAATATACAGTGTCCCCTATCATTACATAATGTCCTCTGTTATTATAATATACAGTGCCCCTTATATTACATAATGTCCTCTGTTATTATAATATACAGTGCCCCTTATATTACATAATGTCCTCTGTTATTTTAATATACAGTGCCCCCTATCATTATATAATGTCCTCTCTTATTATAATATACAGTGTCCCCTATCATTACATAATATCCTCTGTTATTATAATATACAGTGCCCCCTATCATTACATAATGTCCTCTGTTATTATAATATACAGTGCCCCTTATATTACATAATGTCCTCTATTATTATAATATACAGTGCCCCCTATCATTATATAATGTCCTCTGTTATTATAATATACAGTGCCCTATATATTACATAATGTCCTCTGTTATTATAATATACAGTGCCCCTTATATTACATAATGTCTTCTGTTATTATAATATACAGTGCCCCTTATATTACATAATGTCCTCTGTTATTATAATATGCAGTGCCCCTTATATTACATAATGTCCTCTGTTATTATAATATACAGTGCCCCTTATATAACATAATGTCCTCTGTTATTATAATATACAGTGCCACTTATATTACATAATGTCCTCTGTTATTATAATATACAGTGCCCCCTATCATTACATAATGTCCTCTGTTATTATAATATACAGTGCCCCCTATCATTACATAATGTCCTCTGTTATTATAATATACAGTGCCCCCTATCATTACATAATGTCCTCTGTTATTATAATATACAGTGCCCCTTATATTACATAATGTCCTCTGTTAATATAATATACAGTGCCCCCTATCATTACATAATGTCCTCTGTTATTATAATATACAGTGCCCCCTATCATTACATAATGTCCTCTGTTATTATAATATAGGGTGCCCCTTATATTACATAATGTCCTCTGTTATTATAATATACAGTGCCCCCTATCATTATATAATGTCCTCTGTTATTATAATATACAGTGTCCACTAACATTACATAATGTCCTCTGTTATTATAATATACAGTGTCCCCTATCATTACATAATATCCTCTGTTATTATAATATACAGTGCCCCCTATCATTACATAATGTCCTCTGTTATTATAATATACAGTGCCCCTTATATTACATAATGTCCTCTGTTATTATAATATACAGTGCCCCCTATCATTATATAATGTCCTCTCTTATTATAATATACAGTGCCCCCCATCATTACATAATGTCCTCTGTTATTATAATATACAGTGCCCCTTATATTACATAATGTCCTCTATTAATATAATATACAGTGCCCCCTATCATTACATAATGTCCTCTGTTATTATAATATACAGTGCCCCTTATATTACATAATGTCCTCTATTATTATAATATACAGTGCCCCCTATCATTATATAATGTCCTCTCTTATTATAATATACAGTGCCCCCTTATATTACATAATGTCCTCTGTTATTATAATATACAGTGCCCCTATCAATACATAATGTCCTCTGTTATTATAATATACAGTGCCCCCTATCATAACATAATGTCCTCTGATATTATAATATACAGTGCCCCCTATCATTATATAATGTCCTCTCTTATTATAATATACAGTGCCCCCTATCATTACATAATGTCCTCTGTTATTATAATATACAGTGCCCCTTATATTACATAATGTCTTCTGTTATTATAATATACAGTGCCCCCTATCATTATATAATGTCCTCTGTTAATATAATATACAGTGCCCTTTATATTACATAATGTCCTCTGTTATTATAATATACAGTGCCCCTTATATTACATAATGTCCTCTGTTATTATAATATACAGTGCCCCCTATCATTACATAATGTCCTCTGTTATTATAATATACAGTGCCCCTTATATTACATAATGTCCTCTGTTATTATAATATACAGTGCCCCCTATCATTATATAATGTCCTCTCTTATTATAATATACAGTGTCCCCTATCATTACATAATGTCCTCTGTTATTATAATATACAGTGCCCCTTATATTACATAATGTCCTCTATTATTATAATATACAGTGCCCCCTATCATTATATAATGTCCTCTCTTATTATAATATACAGTGCCCCCAATCATTACATAATGTCCTCTGTTATTATAATATACAGTGCCCCCTATCATTACATAATGTCCTCTGTTATTATAATATACAGTGCCCCTTATATTACATAATGTCCTCTGTTATTATAATATAAAGTGCCCCTTATATTACATAATGTCCTCTGTTATTATAATATACAGTGCCCCCTATCATTACATAATGTCCTCTGTTATTATAATATACAGTGCCCCTTATATTACATAATGTCCTCTGTTATTATAATATACAGTGCCCCCTATCATTATATAATGTCCTCTCTTATTATAATATACAGTGCCCCCTATCATTACATAATGTCCTCTGTTATTATAATATACAGTGCCCCTTATATTACATAATGTCCTCTATTATTATAATATACAGTGCCCCCAATTAATACATAATGTCCTCTGTTATTATAATATACAGTGCTCCCTATCATTACATAATGTCCTCTGTTATTATAATATACAGTGCCCCTTATATTACATAATGTCCTCTGTTATTATAATATACAGTGCCCCCTATAATTATATATTGTCCTCTCTTATTATAATATACAGTGCCCCTTACATTACATAATGTCCTCTGTTATTATAATATACAGTGCCCCTTATATTACATAATGTCCTCTGTTATTATAATATACAGTGCCCCCTATCATTACATAATGTCCTCTCTTATTATATTATACAGTGCCCCTTATATTACATACTGTCCTCTCTTATTATAATATACAGTGCCCCCTATCATTACATAATGTCCTCTCTTATTATAATATACAGTGCCCCTTATATTACATAATGTCTTCTGTTATTATAATATACAGTGCCCCCTATCATTATATAATGTCCTCTGTTAATATAATATACAGTGCCCTTTATATTACATAATGTCCTCTGTTATTATAATATACAGTGCCACTTATATTACATAATGTCCTCTGTTATTATAATATACAGTGCCCCCTATCATTACATAATGTCCTCTGTTATTATAATATACAGTGCCCCCTATCATTACATAATGTCCTCTGTTATTAAAATATACAGTGCCCCCCCTTATCATTACATAATGTCCTCTGTTATTATAATATACAGTGCCCCTTATATTACATAATGTCCTCTGTTATTATAATATACAGTGCCCCCTATCATTATATAATGTCCTCTCTTATTATAATATACAGTGCCCCTTATATTACATAATGTCCTCTATTATTATAATATACAGTGCCCCCTATCATTATATAATGTCCTCTCTTATTATAATATACAGTGCCCCCAATTATTACATAATGTCCTCTGTTATTATAATATACAGTGCCCCCTATCATTACATAATGTCCTATGTTATTATAATATACAGTGCCCCTTATATTACATAATGTCCTCTGTTATTATAATATACAGTGCCCCTTACATTACATAATGTCCTCTGTTATTATAATATACAGTGCCACTTATATTACATAATGTCCTCTGTTATTATAATATACAGTGCCCCTATCATTACATAATGTCCTCTGTTATTATAATATACAGTGCACCCTATCATTACATAATGTCCTCTGTTATTATAATATACAGTGCCCCTTATATTACATAATGTCCTCTGTTATTATAATATACAGTGCCCCCTATCATTACATAATATCCTCTGTTATTATAATATACAGTGCCCCCTATCATTACATAATGTCCTCTGTTATTATAATATACAGTGCCCCCTATCATAACATAATGTCCTCTGATATTATAATATACAGTGCCCCTTATATTACATAATGTCCTCTATTATTATAATATACAGTGCCCCCTATCATTATATAATGTCCTCTCTTATTATAATATACAGTGCCCCCTATCATTACATAATGTCCTCTGTTATTATAATATACAGTGCCCCTTATATTACATAATGTCCTCTGTTATTATAATATACAGTGCCCCCTATCATTATATAATGTCCTCTCTTATTATAATATACAGTGTCCCCTATCATTACATAATATCCTCTGTTATTATAATATACAGTGCCCCTTATATTACATAATGTCCTCTGTTATTATAATATACAGTGCCCCTTATATTACATAATGTCCTCTGTTATTATAATATACAGTGCCCCTTATATTACATAATGTCCTCTGTTATTATAATATACAGTGCCCCTTATATTACATAATGTCCTCTGTTATTATAATATACAGTGTCCCTTATATTACATAATGTCCTCTGTTATTATAATATACAGTGCCCCCTATCATTATATAATGTCCTCTCTTATTATAATATACAGTGTCCCCTATCATTACATAATATCCTCTGTTATTATAATATACAGTGCCCCTTATATTACATAATGTCCTCTGTTATTATAATATACAGTGCCCACTATCATTACATAATGTCCTCTGTTATTATAATATACAGTGCCCCCAATCATTACATAATGTCCTCTATTATTATAATATACAGTGCCCCCTATCATTATATAATGTCCTCTCTTATTATAATATACAGTGCCCCCAATCATTACATAATGTCCTCTGTTATTATAATATACAGTGCCCCCTATCATTACATAATGTCCTCTGTTATTATAATATACAGTGCCCCTTATATTACATAATGTCCTCTGTTATTATAATATAAAGAGCCCCTTATATTACATAATGTCCTCTGTTATTATAATATACAGTGCCCCCTATCATTACATAATGTCCTCTGTTATTATAATATACAGTGCCCCTTATATTACATAATGTCCTCTGTTATTATAATATACAGTGCCCCCTATCATTATATAATGTCCTCTCTTATTATAATATACAGTGCCCCCTATCATTACATAATGTCCTCTGTTATTATAATATACAGTGCCCCTTATATTACATAATGTCCTCTTTTATTATAATATACAGTGCCCTCAATTAATACATAATGTCCTCTGTTATTATAATATACAGTGCCCCCTATCATTACATAATGTCCTCTGTTATTATAGTATACAGTGCCCCTTATATTACATAATGTCCTCTGTTATTATAATATACAGTGCCCCCTATAATTATATAATGTCCTCTCTTATTATAATATACAGTGTCCCCTATCATTACATAATGTCCTCTCTTATTATAATATACAGTGCCCCTTATATTACATAATGTCCTCTGTTATTATAATATACAGTGCCCCCTATCATTACATAATGTCCTCTGTTATTATAATATACAGTGCCCCTTATATTACATAATGTCCTCTATTATTATAATATACAGTGCCCCCTATCATTATATAATGTCCTCTCTTATTATAATATACAGTGCCCCCAATCATTACATAATGTCCTCTGTTATTATAATATACAGTGCCCCCTATCATTACATAATGTCCTCTGTTATTATAATATACAGTGCCCCTTATATTACATAATGTCCTCTGTTATTATAATATAAAGTGCCCCCTATCATTACATAATGTCCTCTGTTATTATAATATACAGTGCCCCTTATATTACATAATGTCCTCTCTTATTATAATATACAGTGCCCCCTATAATTATATAATGTCCTCTCTTATTATAATATACAGTGCCCCCTATCATTACATAATGTCCTTTCTTATTATAATATACAGTGCCCTTATATTACATAATGTCCTCTGTTATTATAATATACAGTGCCCCTTATATTACATGATGTCCTCTGATATTATAATATACAGTGCCCCCTATCATTATATAATGTCCTCTGTTATTATAATATACAGTGCCCCTTATATTACATAATGTCCTCTGTTATTATAATATACAGTGCCTCCTATCATTACATAATGTCCTCTGTTATTATAATATACAGTGTCCCTTATATTACATAATGTCCTCTGTTATTTTAATATACAGTGCCCCTTATATTACATAATGTCCTCTGTTATTATAATATACAGTGCCCCCTATCATTACATAATGTCCTCTGTTATTATAATATACAGTGCCCCTTATATTACATAATGTCCTCTGTTATTATAATATACAGTGCCCCTTATATTACATAATGTCCTCTGATATTATAATATACAGTGCCCCCTATCATTATATAATGTCCTCTGTTATTATAATATACAGTGCCCCTTATATTACATAATGTCCTCTGTTATTATAATATACAGTGCCCCATATATTACATAATGTCCTCTGTTATTATGATATACAGTGCCCCATATATTACATAATGTCCTCTGTTATTATAATATACAGTGCCCACTATCATTACATAATGTCCTCTGTTATTATAATATACAGTGCCCCTTATAATACATAATTTCCTCTGTAATTATAATATACAGTGCCCCCTATCAATATATAATGTCCTCTCTTATTATAATATACAGTGCCCCTATCAATACATAATGTCCTTTGTTATTATAATATACAGTGCCCCCTATCATTACATAATGTCCTTTGTTATTATAATATACAGTGCCCATTATATTACATAATTTCCTCTGTTATTATAATATACAGTGCCCCCTATCATTATATAATGTCCTCTTTTATTATAATATACAGTGCCCCTATCAATACATAATGTCCTCTGTTATTATAATATACAGTGTCCCCTATCATTACATAATGTCCTCTGTTATTATAATATACAGTGCCCCTTATATTACATAATGTCCTCTGTTATTATAATATACAGTGCCCCTTATATTACATAATGTCCTCTGTTATTTTAATATACAGTGCCCCCTATCATTATATAATGTCCTCTCTTATTATAATATACAGTGTCCCCTATCATTACATAATATCCTCTGTTATTATAATATACAGTGCCCCCTATCATTACATAATGTCCTCTGTTATTATAATATACAGTGCCCCTTATATTACATAATGTCCTCTATTATTATAATATACAGTGCCCCCTATCATTATATAATGTCCTCTGTTATTATAATATACAGTGCCCTATATATTACATAATGTCCTCTGTTATTATAATATACAGTGCCCCTTATATTACATAATGTCTTCTGTTATTATAATATACAGTGCCCCTTATATTACATAATGTCCTCTGTTATTATAATATGCAGTGCCCCTTATATTACATAATGTCCTCTGTTATTATAATATACAGTGCCCCTTATATAACATAATGTCCTCTGTTATTATAATATACAGTGCCACTTATATTACATAATGTCCTCTGTTATTATAATATACAGTGCCCCCTATCATTACATAATGTCCTCTGTTATTATAATATACAGTGCCCCCTATCATTACATAATGTCCTCTGTTATTATAATATACAGTGCCCCCTATCATTACATAATGTCCTCTGTTATTATAATATACAGTGCCCCTTATATTACATAATGTCCTCTGTTAATATAATATACAGTGCCCCCTATCATTACATAATGTCCTCTGTTATTATAATATACAGTGCCCCCTATCATTACATAATGTCCTCTGTTATTATAATATAGGGTGCCCCTTATATTACATAATGTCCTCTGTTATTATAATATACAGTGCCCCCTATCATTATATAATGTCCTCTGTTATTATAATATACAGTGTCCACTAACATTACATAATGTCCTCTGTTATTATAATATACAGTGTCCCCTATCATTACATAATATCCTCTGTTATTATAATATACAGTGCCCCCTATCATTACATAATGTCCTCTGTTATTATAATATACAGTGCCCCTTATATTACATAATGTCCTCTGTTATTATAATATACAGTGCCCCCTATCATTATATAATGTCCTCTCTTATTATAATATACAGTGCCCCCCATCATTACATAATGTCCTCTGTTATTATAATATACAGTGCCCCTTATATTACATAATGTCCTCTATTAATATAATATACAGTGCCCCCTATCATTACATAATGTCCTCTGTTATTATAATATACAGTGCCCCTTATATTACATAATGTCCTCTATTATTATAATATACAGTGCCCCCTATCATTATATAATGTCCTCTCTTATTATAATATACAGTGCCCCCTTATATTACATAATGTCCTCTGTTATTATAATATACAGTGCCCCTATCAATACATAATGTCCTCTGTTATTATAATATACAGTGCCCCCTATCATAACATAATGTCCTCTGATATTATAATATACAGTGCCCCCTATCATTATATAATGTCCTCTCTTATTATAATATACAGTGCCCCCTATCATTACATAATGTCCTCTGTTATTATAATATACAGTGCCCCTTATATTACATAATGTCTTCTGTTATTATAATATACAGTGCCCCCTATCATTATATAATGTCCTCTGTTAATATAATATACAGTGCCCTTTATATTACATAATGTCCTCTGTTATTATAATATACAGTGCCCCTTATATTACATAATGTCCTCTGTTATTATAATATACAGTGCCCCCTATCATTACATAATGTCCTCTGTTATTATAATATACAGTGCCCCTTATATTACATAATGTCCTCTGTTATTATAATATACAGTGCCCCCTATCATTATATAATGTCCTCTCTTATTATAATATACAGTGTCCCCTATCATTACATAATGTCCTCTGTTATTATAATATACAGTGCCCCTTATATTACATAATGTCCTCTATTATTATAATATACAGTGCCCCCTATCATTATATAATGTCCTCTCTTATTATAATATACAGTGCCCCCAATCATTACATAATGTCCTCTGTTATTATAATATACAGTGCCCCCTATCATTACATAATGTCCTCTGTTATTATAATATACAGTGCCCCTTATATTACATAATGTCCTCTGTTATTATAATATAAAGTGCCCCTTATATTACATAATGTCCTCTGTTATTATAATATACAGTGCCCCCTATCATTACATAATGTCCTCTGTTATTATAATATACAGTGCCCCTTATATTACATAATGTCCTCTGTTATTATAATATACAGTGCCCCCTATCATTATATAATGTCCTCTCTTATTATAATATACAGTGCCCCCTATCATTACATAATGTCCTCTGTTATTATAATATACAGTGCCCCTTATATTACATAATGTCCTCTATTATTATAATATACAGTGCCCCCAATTAATACATAATGTCCTCTGTTATTATAATATACAGTGCTCCCTATCATTACATAATGTCCTCTGTTATTATAATATACAGTGCCCCTTATATTACATAATGTCCTCTGTTATTATAATATACAGTGCCCCCTATAATTATATATTGTCCTCTCTTATTATAATATACAGTGCCCCTTACATTACATAATGTCCTCTGTTATTATAATATACAGTGCCCCTTATATTACATAATGTCCTCTGTTATTATAATATACAGTGCCCCCTATCATTACATAATGTCCTCTCTTATTATATTATACAGTGCCCCTTATATTACATACTGTCCTCTCTTATTATAATATACAGTGCCCCCTATCATTACATAATGTCCTCTCTTATTATAATATACAGTGCCCCTTATATTACATAATGTCTTCTGTTATTATAATATACAGTGCCCCCTATCATTATATAATGTCCTCTGTTAATATAATATACAGTGCCCTTTATATTACATAATGTCCTCTGTTATTATAATATACAGTGCCACTTATATTACATAATGTCCTCTGTTATTATAATATACAGTGCCCCCTATCATTACATAATGTCCTCTGTTATTATAATATACAGTGCCCCCTATCATTACATAATGTCCTCTGTTATTAAAATATACAGTGCCCCCCCTTATCATTACATAATGTCCTCTGTTATTATAATATACAGTGCCCCTTATATTACATAATGTCCTCTGTTATTATAATATACAGTGCCCCCTATCATTATATAATGTCCTCTCTTATTATAATATACAGTGCCCCTTATATTACATAATGTCCTCTATTATTATAATATACAGTGCCCCCTATCATTATATAATGTCCTCTCTTATTATAATATACAGTGCCCCCAATTATTACATAATGTCCTCTGTTATTATAATATACAGTGCCCCCTATCATTACATAATGTCCTATGTTATTATAATATACAGTGCCCCTTATATTACATAATGTCCTCTGTTATTATAATATACAGTGCCCCTTACATTACATAATGTCCTCTGTTATTATAATATACAGTGCCACTTATATTACATAATGTCCTCTGTTATTATAATATACAGTGCCCCTATCATTACATAATGTCCTCTGTTATTATAATATACAGTGCACCCTATCATTACATAATGTCCTCTGTTATTATAATATACAGTGCCCCTTATATTACATAATGTCCTCTGTTATTATAATATACAGTGCCCCCTATCATTACATAATATCCTCTGTTATTATAATATACAGTGCCCCCTATCATTACATAATGTCCTCTGTTATTATAATATACAGTGCCCCCTATCATAACATAATGTCCTCTGATATTATAATATACAGTGCCCCTTATATTACATAATGTCCTCTATTATTATAATATACAGTGCCCCCTATCATTATATAATGTCCTCTCTTATTATAATATACAGTGCCCCCAATTATTACATAATGTCATCTGTTATTATAATATACAGTGCCCCTTATATTACATAATTTCCTCTATTATTATAATATACAGTGCCCCCTATCATTATATAATGTCCTCTCTTATTATAATATACAGTGCCCCTATCAATACATAATGTCCTCTGTTATTATAATATACAGTGCCCCCTATCATAACATAATGTCCTCTGATATTATAATATACAGTGCCCCCTATCATTATATAATGTCCTCTGTTATTATAATATACAGTGCCCATTATATTACATAATGTCTTCTGTTATTATAATATACAGTGTCCCCTATCATTATATAATGTCCTCTGTTATTATAATATACAGTGCCCTTTATATTACATAATGTCCTCTGTTATTATAATATACAGTGCCACTTATATTACATAATGTCTTCTGTTATTATAATATACAATGCCCCCTATCATTACATAATGTCCTCTGTTATTATAATATACAGTGCCCCCTATCACTACATAATGTCCTCTGTTATTATAATATACAGTGCCCCCCTATCATTACATAATGTCCTCTGTTATTATAATATACAGTGCCCCTTATATTACATAATGTCCTCTGTTATTATAATATACAGTGCCCCCTATCATTATATAATGTCCTCTCTTATTATAATATACAGTGCCCCCTATCATTACATAATGTCCTCTGTTATTATAATATACAGTGCCCCTTATATTACATAATGTCCTCTATTATTATAATATACAGTGCCCCCTATCATTATATAATGTCCTCTCTTATTATAATATACAGTGCCCCCAATTATTACATAATGTCCTCTGTTATTATAATATACAGTGCCCCCTATTATTACATAATGTCCTCTGTTATTATAATATACAGTGCCCCTTATATTACATAATGTCCTCTGTTATTATAATATACAGTGCCCCTTACATTACATAATGTCCTCTGTTATTATAATATACAGTGCCCCTTATATAACATAATGTCCTCTGTTATTATAATATACAGTGCCACTTATATTACATAATGTCCTCTGTTATTATAATATACAGTGCCCCCTATCATTACATAATGTCCTCTGTTATTATAATATACAGTGCACCCTATCATTACATAATGTCCTCTGTTATTATAATATACAGTGCCCCTTATATTACATAATGTCCTCTATTATTATAATATACAGTGCCCCCTATCATTACATAATGTCCTCTGTTATTATAATATACAGTGCCCCTTATATTACATAATGTCCTCTATTATTATAATATACAGTGCCCCCTATCATTATATAATGTCCTCTCTTATTATAATATACAGTGCCCCCAATTATTACATAATGTCCTCTGTTATTATAATATACAGTGCCCCCTATTATTACATAATGTCCTCTGTTATTATAATATACAGTGCCCCTTATATTACATAATGTCCTCTGTTATTATAATATACAGTGCCCCTTACATTACATAATGTCCTCTCTTATTATAATATACAGTGCCCCCAATTATTACATAATGTCCTCTGTTATTATAATATACAGTGCCCCCAATTATTACATAATGTCCTCTGTTATTATAATATACAGTGCCCCTATCAATACATAATGTCCTCTGTTATTATAATATACAGTGCCCCTTATATTACATAATGTCCTCTGTTATTATAATATACAGTGCCCCTATCAATACATAATGCCCTCTGTTATTATAATATACAGTGCCCCCTATCATAACATAATGTCCTCTGATATTATAATATACAGTGCCCCCTATCATTATATAATGTCCTCTCTTATTATAATATACAGTGCCCCCTATCATTACATAATGTCCTCTGTTATTATAATATACAGTGCCCCTTATATTACATAATGTCCTCTGTTATTATAATATACAGTGCCCCTTACATTACATAATGTCCTCTGTTATTATAATATACAGTGCCCCTTATATAACATAATGTCCTCTCTTATTATAATATACAGTGCCACTTATATTACATAATGTCCTCTGTTATTATAATATACAGTGCCCCCTATCATTACATAATGTCCTCTGTTATTATAATATACAGTGCCCCTTATATTACATAATATCCTCTATTATTATAATATACAGTGCCCCCTATCATTATATAATGTCCTCTCTTATTATAATATACAGTGCCCCCAATTATTACATAATGTCCTCTGTTATTATAATATACAGTGCCCCCTATCATTACATAATGTCCTATGTTATTATAATATACAGTTCCCCTTATATTACATAATGTCCTCTGTTATTATAATATACAGTGCCCCTTACATTACATAATGTCCTCTGTTATTATAATATACAGTGCGACTTATATTACATAATGTCCTCTGTTATTATAATATACAGTGCCCCCTATCATTACATAATGTCCTCTGTTATTATAATATACAGTGCACCCTATCATTACATAATGTCCTCTGTTATTATAATATACAGTGCCCCCTATCATTACATAATGTCCTCTGTTACTATAATATACAGTGCCCTTTATATTACATAATGTCCTCTGTTATTATAATATACAGTGCCACTTATATTACATAATGTCCTCTGTTATTATAATATACAGTGCCCCCTATCATTACATAATGTCCTCTGTTATTATAATATACAGTGCACCCTATCATTACATAATGTCCTCTGTTATTATAATATACAGTGCCCCCTATCATTACATAATGTCCTCTGTTACTATAATATACAGTGCCCCTTATATTACATAATGTCCTCTATTATTATAATATACAGTGCCCCCTATCATTATATAATGTCCTCTCTTATTATAATATACAGTGCCCCCAATCATTACATAATGTCCTCTGTTATTATAATATACAGTGCCCCCTATCATTACATAATGTCCTCTGTTATTATAATATACAGTGCCCCTTATATTACATAATGTCCTCTGTTATTATAATATAAAGTGCCCCTTATATTACATAATGTCCTCTGTTATTATAATATACAGTGCACCCTATCATTACATAATGTCCTCTGTTATTATAATATACAGTGCCCCTTATATTACATAATGTCCTCTGTTATTATAATATACAGTGCCCCCTATCATTACATAATGTCCTCTGTTATTATAATATACAGTGCCCCCTATCATTACATAATGTCCTCTGTTATTATAATATACAGTGCCCCCTATCATTACATAATGTCCTCTCTTATTATAATATACAGTGCCCCCTATCATTACATAGTGTCCTCTGTTATTATAATATACAGTGCCCCTTATATTACATAATGTCCTCTATTATTATAATATACAGTGCCCCCTATCATTATATATTGTCCTCTCTTATTATAATATACAGTGCCCCCAATTATTACATAATGTCCTCTGTTATTATAATATACAGTGCCCCTTATATTACATAATTTCCTCTGTTATTATAATATACAGTGCCCCCTATCATTATATAATGTCCTCTCTTATTATAATATACAGTGCCCCTATCAATACATAATGTCCTCTGTTATTATAATATACAGTGCCCCCTATCATAACATAATGTCCTCTGATATTATAATATACAGTGCCCCCTATCATTATATAATGTCCTCTGTTATTATAATATACAGTGCCCTTTATATTACATAATGTCCTCTGTTATTATAATATACAGTGCCCCTTATATTACATAATGTCTTCTGTTATTATAATATACAGTGCCCTTTATATTACATAATGTCCTCTGTTATTATAATATACAGTGCCCCCTATCATTATATAATGTCCTCTGTTATTATAATATACAGTGCCCTTTATATTACATAATGTCCTCTGTTATTATAATATACAGTGCCACTTATATTACATAATGTCCTCTGTTATTATAATATACAGTGCCCCCTATCATTACATAATGTCCTCTGTTATTATAATATACAGTGCCCCCTATCATTACATTATGTCCTCTGTTATTATAATATACAGTGCCCCCTATCATTACATAATATCCTCTGTTATTATAATATACAGTGCCCCTATCATTACATAATGTCCTCTGTTATTATAATATACAGTGCCCCTTATATTACATAATGTCCTCTATTATTATAATATGCAGTGCCCCCTATCATTATATAATGTCCTCTCTTATTATAATATACAGTGCACCCAATCATTACATAATGTCCTCTGTTATTATAATATACAGTGCCCCTTATATTACATAATGTCCTCTGTTATTATAATATACAGTGCCCCTTATATTACATAATGTCCTCTGTTATTATAATATACAGTGCCCCCTATCATTATATAATGTCCTCTCTTATTATAATTTACAGTGCCCCCTATCATTACATAATGTCCTCTGTTATTATAATATACAGTGCCCCTTATATTACATAATGTCCTCTGTTATTATAATATACAGTCCCCCCTATAATTATATAATGTCCTCTCTTATTATAATATACAGTGCCCCCTATCATTACATAATGTCCTCTCTTATTATAATATACAGTGCCCCTTATATTACATAATGTCCTCTGTTATTATAATATACAGTGCCCCTTATATTACATAATGTCCTCTGATATTATAATATACAGTGCCCCCTATCATTATATAATGTCCTCTGTTATTATAATATACAGTGCCCCTTATATTACATAATGTCCTCTGTTATTATAATATACAGTGCCCCCTATCATTACATAATGTCCTCTGTTATTATAATATACAGTGCCCCTTATATTACATAATGTCCTCTGTTATTATAATATACAGTGCCCCTTATATTACATAATGTCCTCTGTTATTATAATATACAGTGCCCCCTATCATTACATAATGTCCTCTGTTATTATAATATACAGTGCCCCTTATATTACATAATGTCCTCTGTTATTATAATATACAGTGCCCCCTATCATTATATAATGTCCTCTCTTATAATAATATACAGTGCCCTCTATCATTACATAATGTCCTCTGTTATTATAATATACAGTGCCCCTTATATTACATAATGTCCTCTATTATTATAATATACAGTGCCCCCAATTAATACATAATGTCCTCTGTTATTATAATATAGTGCCCCCTATCATTACATAATGTCCTCTGTTATTATAATATACAGTGCCCCTTATATTACATAATGTCCTCTGTTATTATAATATACAGTGCCCCTTATATTACATAATGTCCTCTGATATTATAATATACAGTGCCCCCTATCATTATATAATGTCCTCTGTTATTATAATATATAGAGATGAGCGAACAGTGTTCTATCGAACTCATGTTCGATCGGATATTAGGCTGTTCGGCATGTTCGAATCGAATCGAACACCGCGTGGTAAAGTGCGCCATTACTCGATTCCCCTCCCACCTTCCCTGGCGCCTTTTTTGCTCCAATAACAGCGCTGGGTAGGTGGGACAGGAACTACGACACCGGTGACGTTGAAAAAAGTAGGCAAAACCCATTGGCTGCCGAAAACATGTGACCTCTAATTTAAAAGAACAGCGACGCCCAGCTTCGCGTCATTCTGAGCTTGCAATTCACCGAGGACGGAGGTTTCCGTCCAGCTAGCTAGGGCTTAGATTCTGGGTAGGCAGGGACAGGCTAGGATAGGAAGGAGAAGACAACCAACAGCTCTTGTAAGAGCTAAATTGCAGGGAGAAGCTTGTCAGTGTAACGTGGCACTGACGGGCTCAATCGCCGCAACCCAGCTTTCCCAGGATCCTGAATGGAATACACTGTCAGTGTATTCCCGTATACCCGATATATACCCCGATACCCGTTCCAACGGTGTGCCCCCCCACCTTCACCCCAGAAATACCCTGCAAGTCCCCTAGCAATAGAATTGGGGCTATATACACCCACAATTTTTACTACTGGTATACAGTGCCATTGTCTGACTGGGAATTCAAAGAATATATTGGGAATACAAATACCCTCATTTCTTGCTACTGCCATATAGTGCCAGTTTCTGACTGGTAATTCAAAGAATATATTGGGGTTACGTGCACCCACAATTTTTACTACTGGTATACAGTGCCATTGTCTGACTGGGAATTCAAAGAATATATTGGGAATACAAATACCCTCATTTCTTGCTACTGCCATATAGTGCCAGTGTCTGACTGGGAATTCAAAGAATATATTGGGGTTACGTGCACCCACAATTTTTACTACTGGTATACAGTGCCATTGTCTGACTGGGAATTCAAAGAGTATATTGGGAATACAAATACCCTCATTTCTTGCTACTGCCATATAGTGCCAGTTTCTGACTGGGAATTCAAAGAATATATTGGGGTTACGTGCACCCACAATTTTTACTACTGGTATACAGTGCCATTGTCTGACTGGGAATTCAAAGAATATATTGGGAATACAAATACCCTCATTTCTTGCTACTGCCATATAGTGCCAGTTTCTGACTGGTAATTCAAAGAATATATTGGGGTTACGTGCACCCACAATTTTTACTACTGGTATACAGTGCCATTGTCTGACTGGGAATTCAAAGAGTATATTGGGAATACAAATACCCTCATTTCTTGCTACTGCCATATAGTGCCAGTGTCTGACTGGGAATTCAAAGAATATATTGGGGTTACGTGCACCCACAATTTTTACTACTGGTATACAGTGCCATTGTCTGACTGGGAATTCAAAGAGTATATTGGGAATACAAATACCCTCATTTCTTGCTACTGCCATATAGTGCCAGTTTCTGACTGGGAATTCAAAGAATATATTGGGGTTACGTGCACCCACAATTTTTACTACTGGTATACAGTGCCATTGTCTGACTGGGAATTCAAAGAATATATTGGGGTTATAAATACCCTCATTTCTTGCTACTGCCATATAGTGCCAGTTTCTGACTGGTAATTCAAAGAATATATTGGGGTTACGTGCACCCACAATTTTTACTACTGGTATACAGTGCCATTGTCTGACTGGGAATTCAAAGAGTATATTGGGAATACAAATACCCTCATTTCTTGCTACTGCCATATAGTGCCAGTTTCTGACTGGGAATTCAAAGAATATATTGGGGTTACGTGCACCCACAATTTTTACTACTGGTATACAGTGCCATTGTCTGACTGGGAATTCAAAGAATATATTGGGGTTATAAATACCCTCATTTCTTGCTACTGCCATATAGTGCCAGTTTCTGACTGGGAATTCAAAGAATATATTGGGGTTACGTGCACCCACAATTTTTACTACTGGTATACAGTGCCATTGTCTGACTGGGAATTCAAAGAATATATTGGGGTTATAAATACCCTCATTTCTTGCTACTGCCATATAGTGCCAGTTTCTGACTGGTAATTCAAAGAATATATTGGGGTTACGTGCACCCACAATTTTTACTACTGGTATACAGTGCCATTGTCTGACTGGGAATTCAAAGAATATATTGGGAATACAAATACCCTCATTTCTTGCTACTGCCATATAGTGCCAGTGTCTGACTGGGAATTCAAAGAATATATTGGGGTTACGTGCACCCACAATTTTTACTACTGGTATACAGTGCCATTGTCTGACTGGGAATTCAAAGAGTATATTGGGAATACAAATACCCTCATTTCTTGCTACTGCCATATAGTGCCAGTTTCTGACTGGGAATTCAAAGAATATATTGGGGTTACGTGCACCCACAATTTTTACTACTGGTATACAGTGCCATTGTCTGACTGGGAATTCAAAGAATATATTGGGGTTATAAATACCCTCATTTCTTGCTACTGCCATATAGTGCCAGTTTCTGACTGGTAATTCAAAGAATATATTGGGGTTACGTGCACCCACAATTTTTACTACTGGTATACAGTGCCATTGTCTGACTGGGAATTCAAAGAGTATATTGGGAATACAAATACCCTCATTTCTTGCTACTGCCATATAGTGCCAGTGTCTGACTGGGAATTCAAAGAATATATTGGGGTTACGTGCACCCACAATTTTTACTACTGGTATACAGTGCCATTGTCTGACTGGGAATTCAAAGAGTATATTGGGAATACAAATACCCTCATTTCTTGCTACTGCCATATAGTGCCAGTTTCTGACTGGGAATTCAAAGAATATATTGGGGTTACGTGCACCCACAATTTTTACTACTGGTATACAGTGCCATTGTCTGACTGGGAATTCAAAGAATATATTGGGGTTATAAATACCCTCATTTCTTGCTACTGCCATATAGTGCCAGTTTCTGACTGGTAATTCAAAGAATATATTGGGGTTACGTGCACCCACAATTTTTACTACTGGTATACAGTGCCATTGTCTGACTGGGAATTCAAAGAGTATATTGGGAATACAAATACCCTCATTTCTTGCTACTGCCATATAGTGCCAGTTTCTGACTGGGAATTCAAAGAATATATTGGGGTTACGTGCACCCACAATTTTTACTACTGGTATACAGTGCCATTGTCTGACTGGGAATTCAAAGAATATATTGGGGTTATAAATACCCTCATTTCTTGCTACTGCCATATAGTGCCAGTTTCTGACTGGGAATTCAAAGAATATATTGGGGTTACGTGCACCCACAATTTTTACTACTGGTATACAGTGCCATTGTCTGACTGGGAATTCAAAGAATATATTGGGGTTATAAATACCCTCATTTCTTGCTACTGCCATATAGTGCCAGTTTCTGACTGGTAATTCAAAGAATATATTGGGGTTACGTGCACCCACAATTTTTACTACTGGTATACAGTGCCATTGTCTGACTGGGAATTCAAAGAATATATTGGGAATACAAATACCCTCATTTCTTGCTACTGCCATATAGTGCCAGTGTCTGACTGGGAATTCAAAGAATATATTGGGGTTACGTGCACCCACAATTTTTACTACTGGTATACAGTGCCATTGTCTGACTGGGAATTCAAAGAGTATATTGGGAATACAAATACCCTCATTTCTTGCTACTGCCATATAGTGCCAGTTTCTGACTGGGAATTCAAAGAATATATTGGGGTTACGTGCACCCACAATTTTTACTACTGGTATACAGTGCCAATTTCTAACTAGGAATTCAAAATGCGCAAGGCTCCCGGAAAGGGACGTGGACGAGGCCGTGGGCGAGGTCGGGGGAATGGTTCTGGGGAGCAAGGTAGCAGTGAAGCCACAGGGCGTCCCGTGCCTACTCCTGTGGGGCAGCAAGCATTGCGCCACTCCACAGTGCCAGGGTTGCTTGCCACATTAACTAAACTGCAGGGTACAAACCTTAGTAGGCCCGAGAACCAGGAACAGGTCTTGCAATGGCTGTCAGAGAACGCTTACAGCACATTGTCCAGCAGCCAGTCAGACTCTGCCTCCTCTCCTCCTATTACCCAACAGTCTTGTCTTCCTTCCTCCCAAAATTCCGAAGCTTTACAGAACAATAACCCAAACTGTCCCTGCTCCCCAGAGCTGTTCTCCGCTCCTTTCATTGTCCCTCAACCTGCCTCTCCACGTCACGATTCCACGAACCTAACAGAGGAGCATCTGTATCCAGATGCTCAAACACTAGAGTCTCCTCCATCTCCGTTCGATTTGGTGGTGGATGACCAGCAACCCACCCTCATCGACGATGATGTGACGCAGTTGCCGTCAGGGCATCCAGTTGACCGGCGCATTGTGCGGGAGGAGGAGATGAGACAGGAGTTGGAAGAGGAAGTGGTGGATGATGAGGACACTGACCCGACCTGGACAGGGGGGATGTCAAGCGGGGAAAGTAGTGTGGATGTTGAGGCAGGTGCAGCACCAAAAAGGGTAGCTAGAGGCAGAGGCAGAGGTCAGCAGCTTAGGCG
The DNA here is from genome assembly GCF_031893055.1 of Leptodactylus fuscus. Classification (NCBI taxonomy): domain Eukaryota; kingdom Metazoa; phylum Chordata; class Amphibia; order Anura; family Leptodactylidae; genus Leptodactylus; species Leptodactylus fuscus. Next base: position 68,109 of record NW_027440316.1, read on the forward strand.
AAGCCAGGCCACACCCGGAATCTCCCAAGATGTTCCAGTTCGTACCCAGCCCCGAAAAACTCCCACCTCGAGGGCACGTTTCTCGAAGGTGTGGAGTTTTTTCAAGGAATGCGCCGAGGACAGATATAGTGTTGTCTGCACAATTTGCCTCTCGAAATTGATTAGGGGCTCTGAGAAGAGCAACCTGTCCACCACTTCAATGCGCCGTCATTTGGAATCCAAGCACTGGAATCAGTGGCAGGCAGCAACGGCAGGACAAAGGCCGACTGCCGTTCACGCCACTGCCACTGCCTCTGCCTCTGCCTCTGCCACTGCCACTGCTGACTGTGCTGGCGATGCACTCCAGAGGACGAGCCAGGACACCACTTCATCTGCCTCCGCCACTTTGTTGACTTCTACCTCATCCTCCCCTGGTCCTGTCTTATCTCCTTCTCCTGCACCATCAAAGGCACCATCAGGCGTTTCTTTACAACAATCCACCATCTCTCAGACATTGGAGCGGCGGCAGAAATACACTGCTAACCACCCACACGCGCAAGCCTTGAACGCCAACATCGCTAAACTGCTGGCCCAGGAGATGTTGGCGTTCCGGCTTGTTGAAACTCCCGCCTTCCTGGACCTGATGGCAACTGCGGCACCTCGCTATGCCGTCCCTAGCCGTCACTACTTCTCCCGGTGTGCCGTCCCCGCCTTGCACCAGCACGTGTCACTCAACATCAGGCGGGCCCTTAGTTCCGCGCTTTGCACAAAGGTCCACTTGACCACCGACGCGTGGACAAGTGCATGCGGACAGGGACGCTACATTTCACTGACGGCACACTGGGTGAATGTAGTTGAGGCTGGGACTGCTTCCCAAACTGGCCCGGTGTACCTCGTCTCCCCGCCTAACATTCCTGGCAGGGACACGAGAAGAACACCCCCCTCCTCCTCCTCCTCTACCGCCTCCTCCTCCGCCACCGCCTCCTCCTCCGCCACCGCCTCCTCCTCCGCTGTTAGATTGACCCCAGCTACGAGTTGGAAACGTTGCAGCACTGGCGTTGGTAGACGTCAGCAGGCTGTGCTGAAGCTGATCAGCTTGGGGGACAGACAGCACACTGCCTCCGAGGTGAGGGATGCCCTCCTCGATGAGACGGCAATATGGTTTGAGCCGCTGCACCTGGGCCCAGGCATGGTCGTTTGTGATAACGGCCGGAACCTGGTAGCAGCTCTGGAGCTTGCCGGACTCCAACATGTTCCATGCCTGGCCCACGTCTTCAACCTAGTGGTGCAACGTTTCCTAAAGAGCTACCCCAATGTTCCAGAGCTACTGGTGAAAGTGCGGCGCATGTGCGCCCACTTTCGCAAGTCGACAGTAGCCGCTGCTAGCTTAAAATCTCTCCAGCAACGCCTGCATGTGCCACAACACCGGCTTTTGTGCGACGTCCCCACACGCTGGAACTCAACGTTTCAGATGTTGAATAGAGTGGTTGAGCAGCAGAGACCTTTGATGGAATACCAGCTACAAAACCCTAGGGTGCCACAAAGTCAGCTGCCTCAGTTTCACATCCATGAGTGGCCATGGATGAGAGACCTTTGTGACATCCTACGGGTCTTTGAGGAGTCCACAAGGAGGGTGAGCTCTGAGGATGCGATGGTGAGCCTTACAATCCCGCTCTTGTGTGTTCTGAGAGAATCCCTGATTGACATCAGGGATAACTCAGATCACACAGAGGAGTTAGGGATAGCATCCGATCCGTCACAGCTGGAGAGTAGGTCCACACATCTGTCCGCTTCACTGCGTTTAATGGAGGAGGAGGAGGAGGAGGAGGAGGAAGAAGAGTTGTCCGATGATGTGATGGTGATACAGGAGGCTTCCGGGCAACTTCGAATCGTCCCATTGTTGCAGCGCGGATGGGTAGACATGGAGGATGAGGAGGAAATGGAGATTGAACTTTCCGGTGGGGCCAGAGGAGTCATGCCAACTAACACTGTGGCAGACATGGCTGAGTTCATGTTGGGGTGCTTTACAACCGACAAGCGTATTGTCAAAATCATGGAGGACAACCAGTACTGGATCTTTGCTATCCTTGACCCCCGGTATAAAAACAACATCTCGTCTTTTATTCCGGTAGAGGGGAGGGCCAATCGCATCAATGCTTGCCACAGGCAATTGGTGCAGAATATGATGGAGATGTTTCCAGCATGTGACGTTGGCGGCAGGGAGGGCAGTTCCTCCAGTAGGCAACCAAGTTCTCACCGGTCCACACAAACGAGGGGCACACTGTCTAAGGTCTGGGACACCTTGATGGCACCCCCTCGCCAAAGTGCCGCCACGGAGGGTCCTAGTGTCACCAGGCGTGAGAAGTATAGGCGCATGTTGCGGGAATACCTTTCCGACCACAGCCCTGTCCTCTCCGACCCCTCTGCGCCCTACACGTATTGGGTGTCGAAGTTGGACCTGTGGCTTGAACTTGCCCTATATGCCTTGGAGGTGCTGTCCTGTCCTGCCGCCAGCGTCCTATCTGAGAGGGTGTTCAGTGCAGCCGGTGGCATCATCACTGACAAGCGCACCCGTCTGTCAGCTGAGAGTGCCGACCGGCTCACTTTGATAAAAATGAACCACCACTGGGTAGAGCCGTCATTTTTGTGCCCACCTGTGTAAAGCACCCCAACATGAAACTCCATGTCTGTACTCAACCTCTCCAATTCCTCCGCATCCTCATACTCATCCACCATAAGCGTTGCACAATTCTGCTAATACTAGGCTCCCTCCACCCTGATTTCCCCCAACTCTGCTGGTTAGAGGCTCCCTCCACCATGAATTTGCCCAAACTGGGCTGTTTAGAGGCTCCCTCCACCATGAATTGGTCCAAACTGGGGTGGTTAGAGGCTCCCTCCACCATGAATTGGTCCAAACTGGGGTGGTTAGAGGCTCCCTCCACCATTAATTGGTCCAAACTGGGCTGGTTAGAGGCTCCCTCCACAATTAATTGGTCCAAACTGGGCTAATTAGAGGCTCCCTCCACCATGAATTGGTCCAAACTGGGTTTTTTAGAGGCTCCCTCCACCATTAATTGGTCCAAACTGGGCTGGTTAGAGGCTCCCTCCACCATTAATTGGTCCAAACTGGGCTGGTTAGAGGCTCCCTCCACCATTAATTGGTCCAAACTGGGCTGGTTAGAGGCTCCCTCCACCATTAATTGGTCCAAACTGGGCTGGTTAGAGGCTCCCTCCACCATTAATTGGTCCAAACTGGGCTGGTTAGAGGCTCCCTCCACAATTAATTGGTCCAAACTGGGCTAATTAGAGGCTCCCTCCACCATGAATTGGTCCAAACTGGGTTTTTTAGAGGCTCCCTCCACCATGAATTTGCCCAAACTGGGCTGTTTAGAGGCTCCCTCCACCATGAATTGGTCCAAACTGGGCTGGTTAGAGGCTCCCTCCACCATGAATTTCCCAAAACTTGGCTGTTTAGAGGCTCCCTCCACCATTAATTGGTCCAAACTGGGCTGGTTAGAGGCTCCCTCCACCATGAATTTCCCAAAACTTGGCTGTTTAGAGGCTCCCTCCACCATTAATTGGTCCAAACTGGGCTGGTTAGAGGCTCCCTCCACCATTAATTGGTCCAAACTGGGCTGGTTAGAGGCTCCCTCCACCATTAATTGGTCCAAACTGGGCTGGTTAGAGGCTCCCTCCACCATGAATTTGCCCAAACTGGGGTGGTTAGAGGCTCCCTCCACCATTAATTGGTCCAAACTGGGCTGGTTAGAGGCTCCCTCCACAATTAATTGGTCCAAACTGGGCTAATTAGAGGCTCCCTCCACCATGAATTGGTCCAAACTGGGTTTTTTAGAGGCTCCCTCCACCATGAATTTCCCAAAACTTGGCTGTTTAGAGGCTCCCTCCACCATGAATTGGTCCAAACTGGGCTGGTTAGAGGCTCCCTCCACCATGAATTTCCCAAAACTTGGCTGTTTAGAGGCTCCCTCCACCATTAATTGGTCCAAACTGGGCTGGTTAGAGGCTCCCTCCACCATGAATTTGCCCAAACTGGGCTGTTTAGAGGCTCCCTCCACCATGAATTGGTCCAAACTGGGCTGGTTAGAGGCTCCCTCCACCATGAATTTCCCAAAACTTGGCTGTTTAGAGGCTCCCTCCACCATTAATTGGTCCAAACTGGGCTGGTTAGAGGCTCCCTCCACCATTAATTGGTCCAAACTGGGCTGGTTAGAGGCTCCCTCCACCATGAATTTGCCCAAACTGGGCTGTTTAGAGGCTCCCTCCACCATGAATTGGTCCAAACTGGGCTGGTTAGAGGCTCCCTCCACCATGAATTTCCCAAAACTTGGCTGTTTAGAGGCTCCCTCCACCATTAATTGGTCCAAACTGGGCTGGTTAGAGGCTCCCTCCACCATGAATTTGCCCAAACTGGGGTGGTTAGAGGCTCCCTCCACCATTAATTGGTCCAAACTGGGCTGGTTAGAGGCTCCCTCCACAATTAATTGGTCCAAACTGGGCTAATTAGAGGCTCCCTCCACCATGAATTGGTCCAAACTGGGTTTTTTAGAGGCTCCCTCCACCATGAATTTCCCAAAACTTGGCTGTTTAGAGGCTCCCTCCACCATGAATTGGTCCAAACTGGGCTGGTTAGAGGCTCCCTCCACCATGAATTGGTCCAAACTGGGCTGGTTAGAGGCTCCCTCCACCATGAATTTGCCCAAACTGGGGTGGTTAGAGGCTCCCTCCACCATTAATTGGTCCAAACTGGGCTGGTTAGAGGCTCCCTCCACAATTAATTGGTCCAAACTGGGCTAATTAGAGGCTCCCTCCACCATGAATTGGTCCAAACTGGGTTTTTTAGAGGCTCCCTCCACCATGAATTTGCCCAAACTGGGCTGTTTAGAGGCTCCCTCCACCATGAATTGGTCCAAACTGGGCTGGTTAGAGGCTCCCTCCACCATGAATTTCCCAAAACTTGGCTGTTTAGAGGCTCCCTCCACCATGAATTGGTCCAAACTGGGCTGGTTAGAGGCTCCCTCCACCATGAATTTCCCAAAACTTGGCTGTTTAGAGGCTCCCTCCACCATTAATTGGTCCAAACTGGGCTGGTTAGAGGCTCCCTCCACCATGAATTTGCCCAAACTGGGCTGGTTAGAGGCTCCCTCCACCATGAATTGGTCCAAACTGGGTTTTTTAGAGGCTCCCTCCACCATGAATTTGCCCAAACTGGGCTGGTTAGAGGCTCCCTCCACCATGAATTGGTCCAAACTGGGGTTTTTAGAGGCTCCCTCCACCATGAATTTGCCCAAACTCTGCTGGTTAGAGGCTCAATCCACCCTGATTTTCAAAACAAATGTTGGTGCCAACCTCAACTTACTACAAGGGCCAAATTCACTGCTGGTGACAAGCTCTCCTCACTGCAAGTGCCAAATACACATGTTTCAAGGTGTTTTCCTACTGTCAGAGAGGTGGTATTGAGTGTGTAAAGTGTGTAGTTGTTAGGCTGTGATGTTGGGGTAATAGAGGGTCTTTGGTGTGTTAGATGCCCCCAGACATGCTTCCCCTGCTGTCCCAGTGTCATTCCAGAGGTGTTGGCATCATTTCCTGGGGTGTCATAGTGGACTTGGTGACCCTCCAGACACGGATTTGGGTTTCCCCCTTAACGAGTATCTGTTCCCCATAGACTATAATGGGGTTCGAAACCCGTTCGAACACACGAACATTGAGCGGCTGTTCGAATCGAATTTCGAACCTCGAACATTTTAGTGTTCGCTCATCTCTAATAATATACAGTGCCCCTTATATTACATAATGTCCTCTGTTATTATAATATACAGTGCCCCTATCATTACATAATGTCCTCTGTTATTATAATATACAGTGCCCCTTATATTACATAATGTCCTCTATTATTATAATATACAGTGCCCCCTATCATTATATAATGTCCTCTCTTATTATAATATACAGTGCCCCCAATTATTACATAATGTCCTCTGTTATTATAATATACAGTGCCCCCTATCATTACATAATGTCCTCTGTTATTATAATATACAGTGCCCCTTATATTACATAATGTCCTCTGTTATTATAATATACAGTGCCCCTTACATTACATAATGTCCTCTGTTATTATAATATACAGTGCCCCTTATATTACATAATGTCCTCTGTTATTATAATATACAGTGCCCCCTATCATTACATAATGTCCTCTGTTATTATAATATACAGTGCCCCCTATCATTACATAATGTCCTCTGTTATTATAATATACAGTGCCCCCTATCATTACATAATGTCCTCTGTTATTATAATATACAGTGCCCCCTATCATTACATAATGTCCTCTGTTATTATAATATACAGTGCACCCTATCATTACATAATGTCCTCTATTATTATAATATACAGTGCCCCCTATAATTATATAATGTCCTCTCTTATTATAATATACAGTGCCCCCAATTATTACATAATGTCCTCTGTTATTATAATATACAGTGCCCCCTATCATTACATAATGTCCTCTGTTATTATAATATACAGTGCCCCCTATCATTACATAATGTCCTCTGTTATTATAATATAGAGTGCCCCCTATCATTACATAATGTCCTCTGTTATTATAATATACAGTGCACCCTATCATTACATAATGTCCTCTATTATTATAATATACAGTGCCCCCTATAATTATATAATGTCCTCTCTTATTATAATATACAGTGCCCCCAATTATTACATAATGTCCTCTGTTATTATAATATACAGTGCCCCCTATCATTACATAATGTCCTCTGTTATTATAATATACAGTGCCCCTTATATTACATAATGTCCTCTGTTATTATAATATACAGTGCCCCCTATCATTATATAATGTCCTCTCTTATTATAATATACAGTGCCCCCTATCATTACATAGTGTCCTCTGTTATTATAATATACAGTGCCCCTTATATTACATAATGTCCTCTATTATTATAATATACAGTGCCCCCTATAATTATATAATGTCCTCTCTTATTATAATATACAGTGCCCCCAATTATTACATAATGTCCTCTGTTATTATAATATACAGTGCCCCCTATCATTACATAATGTCCTCTGTTATTATAATATACAGTGCCCCCTATCATTACATAATGTCCTCTGTTATTATAATATACAGTGCCCCCTATCATTACATAATGTCCTCTGTTATTATAATATACAGTGCACCCTATCATTACATAATGTCCTCTATTATTATAATATACAGTGCCCCCTATAATTATATAATGTCCTCTCTTATTATAATATACAGTGCCCCCAATTATTACATAATGTCCTCTGTTATTATAATATACAGTGCCCCTTATATTACATAATTTCCTCTGTTATTATAATATACAGTGCCCCCTATCATTATATAATGTCCTCTCTTATTATAATATACAGTGCCCCTATCAATACATAATGTCCTCTGTTATTATAATATACAGTGCCCCCTATCATAACATAATGTCCTCTGATATTATAATATACAGTGCCCCCTATCATTATATAATGTCCTCTGTTATTATAATATACAGTGCCCTTTATATTACATAATGTCCTCTGTTATTATAATATACAGTGCCCCTTATATTACATAATGTCTTCTGTTATTATAATATACAGTGCCCTTTATATCACATAATGTCCTCTGTTATTATAATATACAGTGCCCCCTATCATTATATAATGTCCTCTGTTATTATAATATACAGTGCCCTTTATATTACATAATGTCCTCTGTTATTATAATATACAGTGCCACTTATATTACATAATGTCCTCTGTTATTATAATATACAGTGCCCCCTATCATTACATAATGTCCTCTGTTATTATAATATACAGTGCCCCCTATCATTACATAATGTCCTCTGTTATTATAATATACAGTGCCCCTTATATTACATAATGTCCTCTATTATTATAATATACAGTGCCTCCTATCATTATATAATGTCCTCTCTTATTATAATATACAGTGCCCCCAATTATTACATAATGTCCTCTGTTATTATAATATACAGTGCCCCCTATCATTACATAATGTCCTCTGTTATTATAATATACAGTGCCCCTTATATTACATAATGTCCTCTGTTATTATAATATACAGTGCCCCTTACATTACATAATTTCCTCTGTTATTATAATATACAGTGCCCCTTATATAACATAATGTCCTCTGTTATTATAATATACAGTGCCACTTATATTACATAATGTCCTCTGTTATTATAATATACAGTGCCCCCTATCATTACATAATGTCCTCTGTTATTATAATATACAGTGCACCCTATCATTACATAATGTCCTCTGTTATTATAATATACAGTGCCCCTTATATTACATAATGTCCTCTGTTATTATAATATACAGTGCCCCCTATCATTACATAATGTCCTCTGTTATTATAATATACAGTGCCCCCTATCATTACATAATGTCCTCTGTTATTATAATATACAGTGCCCCTTATATTACATAATGTCCTCTGTTATTATAATATACAGTGCCCCCTATCATTACATAATGTCCTCTGTTATTATAATATACAGTGCCCCCTATCATTACATAATGTCCTATGTTATTATAATATACAGTGCCCCTTATATTACATAATGTCCTCTGTTATTGTAATATACAGTGCCCCTTATATTACATAATTTCCTCTGTTATTATAATATACAGTGCCCCCTATCATTATATAATGTCCTCTCTTATTATAATATACAGTGCCCCCTATCATTACATTATGTCCTCTGTTATTATAATATACAGTGCCCCCTATCATTACATAATATCCTCTGTTATTATAATATACAGTGCCCCCTATCATTACATAATGTCCTCTGTTATTATAATATACAGTGCCCCTTATATTACATAATGTCCTCTATTATTATAATATGCAGTGCCCCCTATCATTATATCATGTCCTCTCTTATTATAATATACAGTGCACCCAATCATTACATAATGTCCTCTGTTATTATAATATACAGTGCCCCCTATCATTACATAATGTCCTCTGTTATTATAATATACAGTGCCCCTTATATTACATAATGTCCTCTGTTATTATAATATAAAGTGCCCCTTATATTACATAATGTCCTCTGTTATTATAATATACAGTGCCCCCTATCATTACATAATGTCCTCTGTTATTATAATATACAGTGCCCCTTATATTACATAATGTCCTCTGTTATTATAATATACAGTGCCCCCTATCATTATATAATGTCCTCTCTTATTATAATATACAGTGCCCCCAATCATTACATAATGTCCTCTGTTATTATAATATACAGTGCCCCCTATCATTACATAATGTCCTCTGTTATTATAATATACAGTGCCTCCTATCATTACATAATGTCCTCTGTTATTATAATATACAGTGCCCCTTATATTACATAATGTCCTCTATTATTATAATATACAGTGCCCCCTATCATTACATAATGTCCTCTGTTATTATAATATACAGTGCACCCTATCATTACATAATGTCCTCTATTATTATAATATACAGTGCCCCCTATAATTATATAATGTCCTCTCTTATTATAATATACAGTGCCCCCAATTATTACATAATGTCCTCTGTTATTATAATATACAGTGCCCCCTATCATTACATAATGTCCTCTGTTATTATAATATACAGTGCCCCTTATATTACATAATGTCCTCTGTTATTATAATATACAGTGCCCCCTATCATTATATAATGTCCTCTCTTATTATAATATACAGTGCCCCCTATCATTACATAGTGTCCTCTGTTATTATAATATACAGTGCCCCTTATATTACATAATGTCCTCTATTATTATAATATACAGTGCCCCCTATAATTATATAATGTCCTCTCTTATTATAATATACAGTGCCCCCAATTATTACATAATGTCCTCTGTTATTATAATATACAGTGCCCCCTATCATTACATAATGTCCTCTGTTATTATAATATACAGTGCCCCCTATCATTACATAATGTCCTCTGTTATTATAATATACAGTGCCCCCTATCATTACATAATGTCCTCTGTTATTATAATATACAGTGCACCCTATCATTACATAATGTCCTCTATTATTATAATATACAGTGCCCCCTATAATTATATAATGTCCTCTCTTATTATAATATACAGTGCCCCCAATTATTACATAATGTCCTCTGTTATTATAATATACAGTGCCCCTTATATTACATAATTTCCTCTGTTATTATAATATACAGTGCCCCCTATCATTATATAATGTCCTCTCTTATTATAATATACAGTGCCCCTATCAATACATAATGTCCTCTGTTATTATAATATACAGTGCCCCCTATCATAACATAATGTCCTCTGATATTATAATATACAGTGCCCCCTATCATTATATAATGTCCTCTGTTATTATAATATACAGTGCCCTTTATATTACATAATGTCCTCTGTTATTATAATATACAGTGCCCCTTATATTACATAATGTCTTCTGTTATTATAATATACAGTGCCCTTTATATCACATAATGTCCTCTGTTATTATAATATACAGTGCCCCCTATCATTATATAATGTCCTCTGTTATTATAATATACAGTGCCCTTTATATTACATAATGTCCTCTGTTATTATAATATACAGTGCCACTTATATTACATAATGTCCTCTGTTATTATAATATACAGTGCCCCCTATCATTACATAATGTCCTCTGTTATTATAATATACAGTGCCCCCTATCATTACATAATGTCCTCTGTTATTATAATATACAGTGCCCCTTATATTACATAATGTCCTCTATTATTATAATATACAGTGCCTCCTATCATTATATAATGTCCTCTCTTATTATAATATACAGTGCCCCCAATTATTACATAATGTCCTCTGTTATTATAATATACAGTGCCCCCTATCATTACATAATGTCCTCTGTTATTATAATATACAGTGCCCCTTATATTACATAATGTCCTCTGTTATTATAATATACAGTGCCCCTTACATTACATAATTTCCTCTGTTATTATAATATACAGTGCCCCTTATATAACATAATGTCCTCTGTTATTATAATATACAGTGCCACTTATATTACATAATGTCCTCTGTTATTATAATATACAGTGCCCCCTATCATTACATAATGTCCTCTGTTATTATAATATACAGTGCACCCTATCATTACATAATGTCCTCTGTTATTATAATATACAGTGCCCCTTATATTACATAATGTCCTCTGTTATTATAATATACAGTGCCCCCTATCATTACATAATGTCCTCTGTTATTATAATATACAGTGCCCCCTATCATTACATAATGTCCTCTGTTATTATAATATACAGTGCCCCTTATATTACATAATGTCCTCTGTTATTATAATATACAGTGCCCCCTATCATTACATAATGTCCTCTGTTATTATAATATACAGTGCCCCCTATCATTACATAATGTCCTATGTTATTATAATATACAGTGCCCCTTATATTACATAATGTCCTCTGTTATTGTAATATACAGTGCCCCTTATATTACATAATTTCCTCTGTTATTATAATATACAGTGCCCCCTATCATTATATAATGTCCTCTCTTATTATAATATACAGTGCCCCCTATCATTACATTATGTCCTCTGTTATTATAATATACAGTGCCCCCTATCATTACATAATATCCTCTGTTATTATAATATACAGTGCCCCCTATCATTACATAATGTCCTCTGTTATTATAATATACAGTGCCCCTTATATTACATAATGTCCTCTATTATTATAATATGCAGTGCCCCCTATCATTATATCATGTCCTCTCTTATTATAATATACAGTGCACCCAATCATTACATAATGTCCTCTGTTATTATAATATACAGTGCCCCCTATCATTACATAATGTCCTCTGTTATTATAATATACAGTGCCCCTTATATTACATAATGTCCTCTGTTATTATAATATAAAGTGCCCCTTATATTACATAATGTCCTCTGTTATTATAATATACAGTGCCCCCTATCATTACATAATGTCCTCTGTTATTATAATATACAGTGCCCCTTATATTACATAATGTCCTCTGTTATTATAATATACAGTGCCCCCTATCATTATATAATGTCCTCTCTTATTATAATATACAGTGCCCCCTATCATTACATAATGTCCTCTGTTATTATAATATACAGTGCCCCTTATATTACATAATGTCCTCTATTATTATAATATACAGTGCCCCCAATTAATACATAATGTCCTCTGTTATTATAATATACAGTGCCCCCTATCATTACATAATGTCCTCTGTTATTATAATATACAGTGCCCCTTATATTACATAATGTCCTCTGTTATTATAATATACAGTGCCCCCTATCATTATATAATGTCCTCTCTTATTATAATATACAGTGCCCTCTATCATTACATAATGTCCTCTGTTATTATAATATACAGTGCCCCTTATATTACATAATGTCCTCTATTATTATAATATACAGTGCCCCCAATTAATACATAATGTCCTCTGTTATTATAATATACAGTGCCCCCTATCATTACATAATGTCCTCTGTTATTATAATATACAGTGCCCCTTATATTACATAATGTCCTCTGTTATTATAATATACAGTGCCCCCTATTATCACATAATGTCCTCTGTTATTATAATATACAGTGCCCCTTATATTACATAATTTCCTCTGTTATTATAATATACAGTGCCCCCTATAATTATATAATGTCCTCTCTGATTATAATATACAGTGCCCCCTATCACTACATAATGTCCTCTCTTATTATAATATACAGTGCCCCTTATATTACATAATGTCCTCTGTTATTATAATATACAGTGCCCCTTATATTACATAATGTCCTCTGATATTATAATATACAGTGCCCCCTATCATTATATAATGTCCTCTGTTATTATAATATACAGTGCCCCTTATATTACATAATGACCTCTGTTATTATAATATACAGTGCCCCCTATCATTACATAATGTCCTCTGTTATTATAATATACAGTGCCCCTTATATTACATAATTTCCTCTGTTATTATAATATACAGTGCCCCCTATCATTATATAATTTCCTCTCTTATTATAATATACAGTGCCCCTATCAATACATAATGTCCTCTGTTATTATAATATACAGTGCCCCCATTCATAACATAATGTCCTCTGATATTATAATATACAGTGCCCCCTATCATTATATAATGTCCTCTGTTATTATAATATACAGTGCCCTTTATATTACATAATGTCCTCTGTTATTATAATATACAGTGCCCCTTATATTACATAATGTCTTCTGTTATTATAATATACAGTGCCCCCTATCATTATATAATGTCCTCTGTTATTATAATATACAGTGCCCTTTATATTACATAATGTCCTCTGTTATTATAATATACAGTGCCACTTATATTACATAATGTCCTCTGTTATTATAATATACAGTGCCCCCTATCATTACATAATGTCCTCTGTTATTATAATATACAGTGCCCCCTATCATTACATAATGTCCTCTGTTATTATAATATACAGTGCCCCCCTATCATTACATAATGTCCTCTGTTATTATAATATACAGTGCCCCTTATATTACATAATGTCCTCTGTTATTATAATATACAGTGCCCCCTATCATTATATAATGTCCTCTCTTATTATAATATACAGTGCCCCTATCATTACATAATGTCCTCTGTTATTATAATATACAGTGCCCCTTATATTACATAATGTCCTCTATTATTATAATATACAGTGCCCCCTATCATTATATAATGTTCTCTCTTATTATAATATACAGTGCCCCCAATTATTACATAATGTCCTCTGTTATTATAATATACAGTGCCCCCTATCATTACATAATGTCCTCTGTTATTATAATATACAGTGCCCCTTATATTACATAATGTCCTCTGTTATTATAATATACAGTGCCCCTTACATTACATAATGTCCTCTGTTATTATAATATACAGTGCCCCTTATATAACATAATGTCCTCTGTTATTATAATATACAGTGCCACTTATATTACATAATGTCCTCTGTTATTATAATATACAGTGCCCCCTATCATTACATAATGTCCTCTGTTATTATAATATACAGTGCCCCCTATCATTACATAATGTCCTCTGTTATTATAATATACAGTGCCCCCTATCATTACATAATGTCCTCTGTTATTATAATATACAGTGCCCCCTATCATTACATAATGTCCTCTGTTATTATAATATACAGTGCACCCTATCATTACATAATGTCCTCTATTATTATAATATACAGTGCCCCCTATAATTATATAATGTCCTCTCTTATTATAATATACAGTGCCCCCAATTATTACATAATGTCCTCTGTTATTATAATATACAGTGCCCCCTATCATTACATAATGTCCTCTGTTATTATAATATACAGTGCCCCTTATATTACATAATGTCCTCTGTTATTATAATATACAGTGCCCCTTACATTACATAATGTCCTCTGTTATTATAATATACAGTGCCCCTTATATAACATAATGTCCTCTGTTATTATAATATACAGTGCCACTTATATTACATAATGTCCTCTGTTATTATAATATACAGTGCCCCCTATCATTACATAATGTCCTCTGTTATTATAATATACAGTGCCCCCTATCATTACATAATGTCCTCTGTTATTATAATATACAGTGCACCCTATCATTACATAATGTCCTCTGTTATTATAATGTACAGTGCCCCCTATCATTACATAATGTCCTCTGTTATTATAATATACAGTGCCCCCTATCATTACATAATGTCCTCTGTTATTATAATATACAGTGCACCCTATCATTACATAATGTCCTCTATTATTATAATATACAGTGCCCCCTATAATTATATAATGTCCTCTCTTATTATAATATACAGTGCCCCCAATTATTACATAATGTCCTCTGTTATTATAATATACAGTGCCCCCTATCATTACATAATGTCCTCTGTTATTATAATATACAGTGCCCCCTATCATTACATAATGTCCTCTGTTATTATAATATACAGTGCCCCCTATCATTATATAATGTCCTCTCTTATTATAATATACAGTGCCCCCTATCATTACATAGTGTCCTCTGTTATTATAATATACAGTGCCCCTTATATTACATAATGTCCTCTATTATTATAATATACAGTGCCCCCTATCATTATATAATGTCCTCTCTTATTATAATATACAGTGCCCCCAATTATTACATAATGTCCTCTGTTATTATAATATACAGTGCCCCTTATATTACATAATTTCCTCTGTTATTATAATATACATTGCCCCCTATCATTATATAATGTCCTCTCTTATTATAATATACAGTGCCCCTATCAATACATAATGTCCTCTGTTATTATAATATACAGTGCCCCCTATCATAACATAATGTCCTCTGATATTATAATATACAGTGCCCCCTATCATTATATAATGTCCTCTGTTATTATAATATACAGTGCCCTTTATATTACATAATGTCCTCTGTTATTATAATATACAGTGCCCCTTATATTACATAATGTCTTCTGTTATTATAATATACAGTGCCCTTTATATCACATAATGTCCTCTGTTATTATAATATACAGTGCCCCCTATCATTATATAATGTCCTCTGTTATTATAATATACAGTGCCCTTTATATTACATAATGTCCTCTGTTATTATAATATACAGTGCCACTTATATTACATAATGTCCTCTGTTATTATAATATACAGTGCCCCCTATAATTATATAATGTCCTCTCTTATTATAATATACAGTGCCCCCTATCATTACATAATGTCCTCTCTTATTATAATATACAGTGCCCCTTATATTACATAATGTCCTCTGTTATTATAATATACAGTGCCCCTTATATTACATGATGTCCTCTGATATTATAATATACAGTGCCCCCTATCATTATATAATGTCCTCTGTTATTATAATATACAGTGCCCCCTATCATTACATAATGTCCTCTGTTATTATAATATACAGTGCCCCTTATATTACATAATGTCCTCTGTTATTATAATATACAGTGCCCCTTATATTACATAATGTCCTCTGTTATTATAATATACAGTGCCCCCTATCATTACATAATGTCATCTGTTATTATAATATACAGTGCCCCTTATATTACATAATGTCCTCTGTTATTATAATATACAGTGCCCCCTATCATTATATAATGTCCTCTCTTATTATAATATACAGTGCCCTCTATCATTACATAATGTCCTCTGTTATTATAATATACAATGCCCCTTATATTACATAATGTCCTCTATTATTATAATATACAGTGCCCCCAATTAATACATAATGTCCTCTGTTATTATAATATACAGTGCCCCCTATCATTACATAATGTCCGCTGTTATTATAATATACAGTGCCCCTTATATTACATAATGTCCTCTGTTATTATAATATACAGTGCCCCTTATATTACATAATGTCCTCTGATATTATAATATACAGTGCCCCCTATCATTATATAATGTCCTCTGTTATTATAATATACAGTGCCCCTTATATTACATAATGTCCTCTGTTATTATAATATACAGTGCCCCCTATTATCACATAATGTCCTCTGTTATTATAATATACAGTGCCCCTTATATTACATAATTTCCTCTGTTATTATAATATACAGTGCCCCCTATAATTATATAATGTCCTCTCTTATTATAATATACAGTGCCCCCTATCACTACATAATGTCCTCTCTTATTATAATATACAGTGCCCCTTATATTACATAATGTCCTCTGTTATTATAATATACAGTGCCCCTTATATTACATAATGTCCTCTGATATTATAATATACAGTGCCCCCTATCATTATATAATGTCCTCTGTTATTATAATATACAGTGCCCCTTATATTACATAATGTCCTCTGTTATTATAATATACAGTGCCCCCTATCATTACATAATGTCCTCTGTTATTATAATATACAGTGCCCCTTATATTACATAATTTCCTCTGTTATTATAATATACAGTGCCCCCTATCATTATATAATTTCCTCTCTTATTATAATATACAGTGCCCCTATCAATACATAATGTCCTCTGTTATTATAATATACAGTGCCCCCTATCATAACATAATGTCCTCTGTTATTATAATATACAGTGCCACTTATATTACATAATGTCCTCTGTTATTATAATATACAGTGCCCCCTATCATTACATAATGTCCTCTGTTATTATAATATACAGTGCCCCCTATCATTACATAATGTCCTCTGTTATTATAATATACAGTGCCCCCCTATCATTACATAATGTCCTCTGTTATTATAATATACAGTGCCCCTTATATTACATAATGTCCTCTGTTATTATAATATACAGTGCCCCCTATCATTATATAATGTCCTCTCTTATTATAATATACAGTGCCCCTATCATTACATAATGTCCTCTGTTATTATAATATACAGTGCCCCTTATATTACATAATGTCTTCTGTTATTATAATATACAGTGCCCCCTATCATTATATAATGTCCTCTGTTATTATAATATACAGTGCCCTTTATATTACATAATGTCCTCTGTTATTATAATATACAGTGCCACTTATATTACATAATGTCCTCTGTTATTATAATATACAGTGCCCCCTATCATTACATAATGTCCTCTGTTATTATAATATACAGTGCCCCCTATCATTACATAATGTCCTCTGTTATTATAATATACAGTGCCCCCCTATCATTACATAATGTCCTCTCTTATTATAATATACAGTGCCCCTTATATTACATAATGTCCTCTGTTATTATAATATACAGTGCCCCCTATCATTATATAATGTCCTCTCTTATTATAATATACAGTGCCCCTATCATTACATAATGTCCTCTGTTATTATAATATACAGTGCCCCTTATATTACATAATGTCCTCTATTATTATAATATACAGTGCCCCCTATCATTATATAATGTCCTCTCTTATTATAATATACAGTGCCCCCAATTATTACATAATGTCCTCTGTTATTATAATATACAGTGCCCCCTATCATTACATAATGTCCTCTGTTATTATAATATACAGTGCCCCTTATATTACATAATGTCCTCTGTTATTATAATATACAGTGCCCCTTACATTACATAATGTCCTCTGTTATTATAATATACAGTGCCCCTTATATAACATAATGTCCTCTGTTATTATAATATACAGTGCCACTTATATTACATAATGTCCTCTGTTATTATAATATACAGTGCCCCCTATCATTACATAATGTCCTCTGTTATTATAATATACAGTGCCCCCTATCATTACATAATGTCCTCTGTTATTATAATATACAGTGCCCCCTATCATTACATAATGTCCTCTGTTATTATAATATACAGTGCACCCTATCATTACATAATGTCCTCTTTTATTATAATATACAGTGCCCCCTATCATTACATAATGTCCTCTGTTATTATAATATACAGTGCCCCTTATATTACATAATGTCCTCTGTTATTATAATATACAGTGCCCCTTACATTACATAATTTCCTCTGTTATTATAATATACAGTGCCCCTTATATAACATAATGTCCTCTGTTATTATAATATACAGTGCCACTTATATTACATAATGTCCTCTGTTATTATAATATACAGTGCCCCCTATCATTACATAATGTCCTCTGTTATTATAATATACAGTGCACCCTATCATTACATAATGTCCTCTGTTATTATAATATACAGTGCCCCTTATATTACATAATGTCCTCTGTTATTATAATATACAGTGCCCCCTATCATTACATAATGTCCTCTGTTATTATAATATACAGTGCCCCCTATCATTACATAATGTCCTATGTTATTATAATATACAGTGCCCCTTATATTACATAATGTCCTCTGTTATTGTAATATACAGTGCCCCTTATATTACATAATTTCCTCTGTTATTATAATATACAGTGCCCCCTATCATTATATAATGTCCTCTCTTATTATAATATACAGTGTCCCCTATCATTACATTATGTCCTCTGTTATTATAATATACAGTGCCCCCTATCATTACATAATATCCTCTGTTATTATAATATACAGTGCCCCCTATCATTACATAATGTCCTCTGTTATTATAATATACAGTGCCCCTTATATTACATAATGTCCTCTATTATTATAATATGCAGTGCCCCCTATCATTATATCATGTCCTCTCTTATTATAATATACAGTGCACCCAATCATTACATAATGTCCTCTGTTATTATAATATACAGTGCCCCCTATCATTACATAATGTCCTCTGTTATTATAATATACAGTGCCCCTTATATTACATAATGTCCTCTGTTATTATAATATAAAGTGCCCCTTATATTACATAATGTCCTCTGTTATTATAATATACAGTGCCCCCTATCATTACATAATGTCCTCTGTTATTATAATATACAGTGCCCCTTATATTACATAATGTCCTCTGTTATTATAATATACAGTGCCCCCTATCATTATATAATGTCCTCTCTTATTATAATATACAGTGCCCCCTATCATTACATAATGTCCTCTGTTATTATAATATACAGTGCCCCTTATATTACATAATGTCCTCTATTATTATAATATACAGTGCCCCCAATTAATACATAATGTCCTCTGTTATTATAATATACAGTGCCCCCTATCATTACATAATGTCCTCTGTTATTATAATATACAGTGCCCCTTATATTACATAATGTCCTCTGTTATTATAATATACAGTGCCCCCTATCATTATATAATGTCCTCTCTTATTATAATATACAGTGCCCTCTATCATTACATAATGTCCTCTGTTATTATAATATACAGTGCCCCTTATATTACATAATGTCCTCTATTATTATAATATACAGTGCCCCCAATTAATACATAATGTCCTCTGTTATTATAATATACAGTGCCCCCTATCATTACATAATGTCCTCTGTTATTATAATATACAGTGCCCCTTATATTACATAATGTCCTCTGTTATTATAATATACAGTGCCCCTTATATTACATAATGTCCTCTGATATTATAATATACAGTGCCCCCTATCATTATATAATGTCCTCTGTTATTATAATATACAGTGCCCCTTATATTACATAATGTCCTCTGTTATTATAATATACAGTGCCCCCTATTATCACATAATGTCCTCTGTTATTATAATATACAGTGCCCCTTATATTACATAATTTCCTCTGTTATTATAATATACAGTGCCCCCTATAATTATATAATGTCCTCTCTTATTATAATATACAGTGCCCCCTATCACTACATAATGTCCTCTCTTATTATAATATACAGTGCCCCTTATATTACATAATGTCCTCTGTTATTATAATATACAGTGCCCCTTATATTACATAATGTCCTCTGATATTATAATATACAGTGCCCCCTATCATTATATAATGTCCTCTGTTATTATAATATACAGTGCCCCTTATATTACATAATGTCCTCTGTTATTATAATATACAGTGCCCCCTATCATTACATAATGTCCTCTGTTATTATAATATACAGTGCCCCTTATATTACATAATTTCCTCTGTTATTATAATATACAGTGCCCCCTATCATTATATAATTTCATCTCTTATTATAATATACAGTGCCCCTATCAATACATAATGTCCTCTGTTATTATAATATACAGTGCCCCCTATCATAACATAATGTCCTCTGATATTATAATATACAGTGCCCCCTATCATTATATAATGTCCTCTGTTATTATAATATACAGTGCCCTTTATATTACATAATGTCCTCTGTTATTATAATATACAGTGCCCCTTATATTACATAATGTCTTCTGTTATTATAATATACAGTGCCCCCTATCATTATATAATGTCCTCTGTTATTATAATATACAGTGCCCCTTTATATTACATAATGTCCTCTGTTATTATAATATACAGTGCCACTTATATTACATAATGTCCTCTGTTATTATAATATACAGTGCCCCCTATCATTACATAATGTCCTCTGTTATTATAATATACAGTGCCCCCTATCATTACATAATGTCCTCTGTTATTATAATATACAGTGCCCCCCTATCATTACATAATGTCCTCTGTTATTATAATATACAGTGCCCCTTATATTACATAATGTCCTCTGTTATTATAATATACAGTGCCCCCTATCATTATATAATGTCCTCTCTTATTATAATATACAGTGCCCCTATCATTACATAATGTCCTCTGTTATTATAATATACAGTGCCCCTTATATTACATAATGTCCTCTATTATTATAATATACAGTGCCCCCTATCATTATATAATGTCCTCTCTTATTATAATATACAGTGCCCCCAATTATTACATAATGTCCTCTGTTATTATAATATACAGTGCCCCCTATCATTACATAATGTCCTCTGTTATTATAATATACAGTGCCCCTTATATTACATAATGTCCTCTGTTATTATAATATACAGTGCCCCTTACATTACATAATGTCCTCTGTTATTATAATATACAGTGCCCCTTATATAACATAATGTCCTCTGTTATTATAATATACAGTGCCACTTATATTACATAATGTCCTCTGTTATTATAATATACAGTGCCCCCTATCATTACATAATGTCCTCTGTTATTATAATATACAGTGCCCCCTATCATTACATAATGTCCTCTGTTATTATAATATACAGTGCCCCCTATCATTACATAATGTCCTCTGTTATTATAATATACAGTGCACCCTATCATTACATAATGTCCTCTGTTATTATAATATACAGTGCCCCTTATATTACATAATGTCCTCTGTTATTATAATATACAGTGCCCCTTATATTACATAATGTCCTCTGATATTATAATATACAGTGCCCCCTATCATTATATAATGTCCTCTGTTATTATAATATACAGTGCCCCTTATATTACATAATGTCCTCTGTTATTATAATATACAGTGCCCCTATCATTACATAATGTCCTCTGTTATTATAATATACAGTGCCCCTTATATTACATAATGTCCTCTATTATTATAATATACAGTGCCCCCTATCATTATATAATGTCCTCTCTTATTATAATATACAGTGCCCCCAATTATTACATAATGTCCTCTGTTATTATAATATACAGTGCCCCCTATCATTACATAATGTCCTCTGTTATTATAATATACAGTGCCCCTTATATTACATAATGTCCTCTGTTATTATAATATACAGTGCCCCTTACATTACATAATGTCCTCTGTTATTATAATATACAGTGCCCCTTATATAACATAATGTCCTCTGTTATTATAATATACAGTGCCACTTATATTACATAATGTCCTCTGTTATTATAATATACAGTGCCCCCTATCATTACATAATGTCCTCTGTTATTATAATATACAGTGCCCCCTATCATTACATAATGTCCTCTGTTATTATAATATACAGTGCCCCCTATCATTACATAATGTCCTCTGTTATTATAATATACAGTGCCCCCTATCATTACATAATGTCCTCTGTTATTATAATATACAGTGCACCCTATCATTACATAATGTCCTCTATTATTATAATATACAGTGCCCCCTATAATTATATAATGTCCTCTCTTATTATAATATACAGTGCCCCCAATTATTACATAATGTCCTCTGTTATTATAATATACAGTGCCCCCTATCATTACATAATGTCCTCTGTTATTATAATATACAGTGCCCCCTATCATTACATAATGTCCTCTGTTATTATAATATACAGTGCCCCCTATCATTACATAATGTCCTCTGTTATTATAATATACAGTGCACCCTATCATTACATAATGTCCTCTATTATTATAATATACAGTGCCCCCTATAATTATATAATGTCCTCTCTTATTATAATATACAGTGCCCCCAATTATTACATAATGTCCTCTGTTATTATAATATACAGTGCCCCCTATCATTACATAATGTCCTCTGTTATTATAATATACAGTGCCCCCTATCATTACATAATGTCCTCTGTTATTATAATATACAGTGCCCCCTATCATTATATAATGTCCTCTCTTATTATAATATACAGTGCCCCCTATCATTACATAGTATCCTCTGTTATTATAATATACAGTGCCCCTTATATTACATAATGTCCTCTATTATTATAATATACAGTGCCCCCTATAATTATATAATGTCCTCTCTTATTATAATATACAGTGCCCCCAATTATTACATAATGTCCTCTGTTATTATAATATACAGTGCCCCCTATCATTACATAATGTCCTCTGTTATTATAATATACAGTGCCCCCTATCATTACATAATGTCCTCTGTTATTATAATATACAGTGCCCCCTATCATTACATAATGTCCTCTGTTATTATAATATACAGTGCACCCTATCATTACATAATGTCCTCTATTATTATAATATACAGTGCCCCCTATAATTATATAATGTCCTCTCTTATTATAATATACAGTGCCCCCAATTATTACATAATGTCCTCTGTTATTATAATATACAGTGCCCCTTATATTACATAATTTCCTCTGTTATTATAATATACAGTGCCCCCTATCATTATATAATGTCCTCTCTTATTATAATATACAGTGCCCCTATCAATACATAATGTCCTCTGTTATTATAATATACAGTGCCCCCTATCATAACATAATGTCCTCTGATATTATAATATACAGTGCCCCCTATCATTATATAATGTCCTCTGTTATTATAATATACAGTGCCCTTTATATTACATAATGTCCTCTGTTATTATAATATACAGTGCCCCTTATATTACATAATGTCTTCTGTTATTATAATATACAGTGCCCTTTATATCACATAATGTCCTCTGTTATTATAATATACAGTGCCCCCTATCATTATATAATGTCCTCTGTTATTATAATATACAGTGCCCTTTATATTACATAATGTCCTCTGTTATTATAATATACAGTGCCACTTATATTACATAATGTCCTCTGTTATTATAATATACAGTGCCCCCTATCATTACATAATGTCCTCTGTTATTATAATATACAGTGCCCCCTATCATTACATAATGTCCTTTGTTATTATAATATACAGTGCCCCTTATATTACATAATGTCCTCTATTATTATAATATACAGTGCCTCCTATCATTATATAATGTCCTCTCTTATTATAATATACAGTGCCCCCAATTATTACATAATGTCCTCTGTTATTATAATATACAGTGCCCCCTATCATTACATAATGTCCTCTGTTATTATAATATACAGTGCCCCTTATATTACATAATGTCCTCTGTTATTATAATATACAGTGCCCCTTACATTACATAATTTCCTCTGTTATTATAATATACAGTGCCCCTTATATAACATAATGTCCTCTGTTATTATAATATACAGTGCCCCCTATCATTACATAATGTCCTCTGTTATTATAATATACAGTGCACCCTATCATTACATAATGTCCTCTGTTATTATAATATACAGTGCCCCTTATATTACATAATGTCCTCTGTTATTATAATATACAGTGCCCCCTATCATTACATAATGTCCTCTGTTATTATAATATACAGTGCCCCCTATCATTACATAATGTCCTCTGTTATTATAATATACAGTGCCCCTTATATTACATAATGTCCTCTGTTATTATAATATACAGTGCCCCCTATCATTACATAATGTCCTCTGTTATTATAATATACAGTGCCCCCAATCATTACATAATGTCCTATGTTATTATAATATACAGTGCCCCTTATATTACATAATGTCCTCTGTTATTGTAATATACAGTGCCCCTTATATTACATAATTTCCTCTGTTATTATAATATACAGTGCCCCCTATCATTATATAATGTCCTCTCTTATTATAATATACAGTGTCCCCTATCATTACATAATGTCCTCTGTTATTATAATATACAGTGCCCCCTATCATTACATAATGTCCTCTGTTATTATAATATACAGTGCCCCTTATATTACATAATGTCCTCTATTATTATAATATGCAGTGCCCCCTATCATTATATCATGTCCTCTCTTATTATAATATACAGTGCACCCAATCATTACATAATGTCCTCTGTTATTATAATATACAGTGCCCCCTATCATTACATAATGTCCTCTGTTATTATAATATACAGTGCCCCTTATATCACATAATGTCCTCTGTTATTATAATATAAAGTGCCCCTTATATTACATAATGTCCTCTGTTATTATAATATACAGTGCCCCCTATCATTACATAATGTCCTCTGTTATTATAATATAGAGTGCCCCTTATATTACATAATGTCCTCTGTTATTATAATATACAGTGCCCCCTATCATTATATAATGTCCTCTCTTATTATAATATACAGTGCCCCCTATCATTACATAATGTCCTCTGTTATTATAATATACAGTGCCCCTTATATTACATAATGTCCTCTATTATTATAATATACAGTGCCCCCAATTAATACATAATGTCCTCTGTTATTATAATATACAGTGCCCCCTATCATTACATAATGTCCTCTGTTATTATAATATACAGTGCCCCTTATATTACATAATGTCCTCTGTTATTATAATATACAGTGCCCCCTATCATTATATAATGTCCTCTCTTATTATAATATACAGTGCCCTCTATCATTACATAATGTCCTCTGTTATTATAATATACAGTGCCCCTTATATTACATAATGTCCTCTGATATTATAATATACAGTGCCCCCTATCATTATATAATGTCCTCTGTTATTATAATATACAGTGCCCCTTATATTACATAATGTCCTCTGTTATTATAATATACAGTGCCCCCTATTATCACATAATGTCCTCTGTTATTATAATATACAGTGCCCCTTATATTACATAATTTCCTCTGTTATTATAATATACAGTGCCCCCTATAATTATATAATGTCCTCTCTTATTATAATATACAGTGCCCCCTATCACTACATAATGTCCTCTCTTATTATAATATACAGTGCCCCTTATATTACATAATGTCCTCTGTTATTATAATATACAGTGCCACTTATATTACATAATGTCCTCTGTTATTATAATATACAGTGCCCCCTATCATTACATAATGTCCTCTGTTATTATAATATACAGTGCCCCCTATCATTACATAATGTCCTCTGTTATTATAATATACAGTGCCCCCCTATCATTACATAATGTCCTCTGTTATTATAATATACAGTGCCCCTTATATTACATAATGTCCTCTGTTATTATAATATACAGTGCCCCCTATCATTATATAATGTCCTCTCTTATTATAATATACAGTGCCCCTATCATTACATAATGTCCTCTGTTATTATAATATACAGTGCCCCTTATATTACATAATGTCCTCTATTATTATAATATACAGTGCCCCCTATCATTATATAATGTCCTCTCTTATTATAATATACAGTGCCCCCAATTATTACATAATGTCCTCTGTTATTATAATATACAGTGCCCCCTATCATTACATAATGTCCTCTGTTATTATAATATACAGTGCCCCTTATATTACATAATGTCCTCTGTTATTATAATATACAGTGCCCCTTACATTACATAATGTCCTCTGTTATTATAATATACAGTGCCCCTTATATAACATAATGTCCTCTGTTATTATAATATACAGTGCCACTTATATTACATAATGTCCTCTGTTATTATAATATACAGTGCCCCCTATCATTACATAATGTCCTCTGTTATTATAATATACAGTGCCCCCTATCATTACATAATGTCCTCTGTTATTATAATATACAGTGCCCCCTATCATTACATAATGTCCTCTGTTATTATAATATACAGTGCCCCCTATCATTACATAATGTCCTCTGTTATTATAATATACAGTGCACCCTATCATTACATAATGTCCTCTATTATTATAATATACAGTGCCCCCTATAATTATATAATGTCCTCTCTTATTATAATATACAGTGCCCCCAATTATTACATAATGTCCTCTGTTATTATAATATACAGTGCCCCCTATCATTACATAATGTCCTCTGTTATTATAATATACAGTGCCCCCTATCATTACATAATGTCCTCTGTTATTATAATATACAGTGCCCCCTATCATTACATAATGTCCTCTGTTATTATAATATACAGTGCACCCTATCATTACATAATGTCCTCTATTATTATAATATACAGTGCCCCCTATAATTATATAATG
Organism: Leptodactylus fuscus; assembly: GCF_031893055.1. NCBI lineage: Eukaryota > Metazoa > Chordata > Amphibia > Anura > Leptodactylidae > Leptodactylus > Leptodactylus fuscus. The sequence continues at coordinate 95,545 of NW_027440316.1, forward strand.
TCCTCTCTTATTATAATATACAGTGCCCCCAATTATTACATAATGTCCTCTGTTATTATAATATACAGTGCCCCTTATATTACATAATTTCCTCTGTTATTATAATATACAGTGCCCCCTATCATTATATAATGTCCTCTCTTATTATAATATACAGTGCCCCTATCAATACATAATGTCCTCTGTTATTATAATATACAGTGCCCCCTATCATAACATAATGTCCTCTGATATTATAATATACAGTGCCCCCTATCATTATATAATGTCCTCTGTTATTATAATATACAGTGCCCTTTATATTACATAATGTCCTCTGTTATTATAATATACAGTGCCCCTTATATTACATAATGTCTTCTGTTATTATAATATACAGTGCCCTTTATATCACATAATGTCCTCTGTTATTATAATATACAGTGCCCCCTATCATTATATAATGTCCTCTGTTATTATAATATACAGTGCCCTTTATATTACATAATGTCCTCTGTTATTATAATATACAGTGCCACTTATATTACATAATGTCCTCTGTTATTATAATATACAGTGCCCCCTATCATTACATAATGTCCTCTGTTATTATAATATACAGTGCCCCCTATCATTACATAATGTCCTTTGTTATTATAATATACAGTGCCCCTTATATTACATAATGTCCTCTATTATTATAATATACAGTGCCTCCTATCATTATATAATGTCCTCTCTTATTATAATATACAGTGCCCCCAATTATTACATAATGTCCTCTGTTATTATAATATACAGTGCCCCCTATCATTACATAATGTCCTCTGTTATTATAATATACAGTGTCCCTTATATTACATAATGTCCTCTGTTATTATAATATACAGTGCCCCTTACATTACATAATTTCCTCTGTTATTATAATATACAGTGCCCCTTATATAACATAATGTCCTCTGTTATTATAATATACAGTGCCCCCTATCATTACATAATGTCCTCTGTTATTATAATATACAGTGCACCCTATCATTACATAATGTCCTCTGTTATTATAATATACAGTGCCCCTTATATTACATAATGTCCTCTGTTATTATAATATACAGTGCCCCCTATCATTACATAATGTCCTCTGTTATTATAATATACAGTGCCCCCTATCATTACATAATGTCCTCTGTTATTATAATATACAGTGCCCCTTATATTACATAATGTCCTCTGTTATTATAATATACAGTGCCCCCTATCATTACATAATGTCCTCTGTTATTATAATATACAGTGCCCCCTATCATTACATAATGTCCTATGTTATTATAATATACAGTGCCCCTTATATTACATAATGTCCTATGTTATTGTAATATACAGTGCCCCTTATATTACATAATTTCCTCTGTTATTATAATATACAGTGCCCCCTATCATTATATAATGTCCTCTCTTATTATAATATACAGTGCCCCCTATCATTACATAATGTCCTCTGTTATTATAATATACAGTGCCCCCTATCATTACATAATGTCCTCTGTTATTATAATATACAGTGCCCCCTATCATTACATAATGTCCTATGTTATTATAATATACAGTGCCCCTTATATTACATAATGTCCTCTGTTATTGTAATATACAGTGCCCCTTATATTACATAATTTCCTCTGTTATTATAATATACAGTGCCCCCTATCATTATATAATGTCCTCTCTTATTATAATATACAGTGTCCCCTATCATTACATGTCCTCTGTTATTATAATATACAGTGCCCCCTATCATTACATAATGTCCTCTGTTATTATAATATACAGTGCCCCTTATATTACATAATGTCCTCTATTATTATAATATGCAGTGCCCCCTATCATTATATCATGTCCTCTCTTATTATAATATACAGTGCACCCAATCATTACATAATGTCCTCTGTTATTATAATATACAGTGCCCCCTATCATTACATAATGTCCTCTGTTATTATAATATACAGTGCCCCTTATATTACATAATGTCCTCTGTTATTATAATATAAAGTGCCCCTTATATTACATAATGTCCTCTGTTATTATAATATACAGTGCCCCCTATCATTACATAATGTCCTCTGTTATTATAATATACAGTGCCCCTTATATTACATAATGTCCTCTGTTATTATAATATACAGTGCCCCCTATCATTATATAATGTCCTCTCTTATTATAATATACAGTGCCCCCTATCATTACATAATGTCCTCTGTTATTATAATATACAGTGCCCCTTATATTACATAATGTCCTCTATTATTATAATATACAGTGCCCCCAATTAATACATAATGTCCTCTGTTATTATAATATACAGTGCCCCCTATCATTACATAATGTCCTCTGTTATTATAATATACAGTGCCCCTTATATTACATAATGTCCTCTGTTATTATAATATACAGTGCCCCCTATCATTATATAATGTCCTCTCTTATTATAATATACAGTGCCCTCTATCATTACATAATGTCCTCTGTTATTATAATATACAGTGCCCCTTATATTACATAATGTCCTCTATTATTATAATATACAGTGCCCCCAATTAATACATAATGTCCTCTGTTATTATAATATACAGTGCCCCCTATCATTACATAATGTCCTCTGTTATTATAATATACAGTGCCCCCTATCATTACATAATGTCCTCTGTTATTATAATATACAGTGCCCCTTATATTACATAATGTCCTCTGTTATTATAATATACAGTGCCCCTTATATTACATAATGTCCTCTGATATTATAATATACAGTGCCCCCTATCATTATATAATGTCCTCTGTTATTATAATATACAGTGCCCCTTATATTACATAATGTCCTCTGTTATTATAATATACAGTGCCCCCTATTATCACATAATGTCCTCTGTTATTATAATATACAGTGCCCCTTATATTACATAATTTCCTCTGTTATTATAATATACAGTGCCCCCTATAATTATATAATGTCCTCTCTTATTATAATATACAGTGCCCCCTATCACTACATAATGTCCTCTCTTATTATAATATACAGTGCCCCTTATATTACATAATGTCCTCTGTTATTATAATATACAGTGCCACTTATATTACATAATGTCCTCTGTTATTATAATATACAGTGCCCCCTATCATTACATAATGTCCTCTGTTATTATAATATACAGTGCCCCCTATCATTACATAATGTCCTCTGTTATTATAATATACAGTGCCCCCCTATCATTACATAATGTCCTCTGTTATTATAATATACAGTGCCCCTTATATTACATAATGTCCTCTGTTATTATAATATACAGTGCCCCCTATCATTATATAATGTCCTCTCTTATTATAATATACAGTGCCCCTATCATTACATAATGTCCTCTGTTATTATAATATACAGTGCCCCTTATATTACATAATGTCCTCTATTATTATAATATACAGTGCCCCCTATCATTATATAATGTCCTCTCTTATTATAATATACAGTGCCCCCAATTATTACATAATGTCCTCTGTTATTATAATATACAGTGCCCCCTATCATTACATAATGTCCTCTGTTATTATAATATACAGTGCCCCTTATATTACATAATGTCCTCTGTTATTATAATATACAGTGCCCCTTACATTACATAATGTCCTCTGTTATTATAATATACAGTGCCCCTTATATAACATAATGTCCTCTGTTATTATAATATACAGTGCCACTTATATTACATAATGTCCTCTGTTATTATAATATACAGTGCCCCCTATCATTACATAATGTCCTCTGTTATTATAATATACAGTGCCCCCTATCATTACATAATGTCCTCTGTTATTATAATATACAGTGCCCCCTATCATTACATAATGTCCTCTGTTATTATAATATACAGTGCACCCTATCATTACATAATGTCCTCTATTATTATAATATACAGTGCCCCCTATAATTATATAATGTCCTCTCTTATTATAATATACAGTGCCCCCAATTATTACATAATGTCCTCTGTTATTATAATATACAGTGCCCCCTATCATTACATAATGTCCTCTGTTATTATAATATACAGTGCCCCCTATCATTACATAATGTCCTCTGTTATTATAATATACAGTGCCCCCTATCATTACATAATGTCCTCTGTTATTATAATATACAGTGCACCCTATCATTACATAATGTCCTCTATTATTATAATATACAGTGCCCCCTATAATTATATAATGTCCTCTCTTATTATAATATACAGTGCCCCCAATTATTACATAATGTCCTCTGTTATTATAATATACAGTGCCCCCTATCATTACATAATGTCCTCTGTTATTATAATATACAGTGCCCCCTATCATTACATAATGTCCTCTGTTATTATAATATACAGTGCCCCCTATCATTATATAATGTCCTCTCTTATTATAATATACAGTGCCCCCTATCATTACATAGTGTCCTCTGTTATTATAATATACAGTGCCCCTTATATTACATAATGTCCTCTGTTATTATAATATACAGTGCCCCTTATATTACATAATGTCCTCTGTTATTATAATATACAGTGCCCCCTATTATCACATAATGTCCTCTGTTATTATAATATACAGTGCCCCTTATATTACATAATTTCCTCTGTTATTATAATATACAGTGCCCCCTATAATTATATAATGTCCTCTCTTATTATAATATACAGTGCCCCCTATCACTACATAATGTCCTCTCTTATTATAATATACAGTGCCCCTTATATTACATAATGCCCTCTGTTATTATAATATACAGTGCCACTTATATTACATAATGTCCTCTGTTATTATAATATACAGTGCCCCCTATCATTACATAATGTCCTCTGTTATTATAATATACAGTGCCCCCTATCATTACATAATGTCCTCTGTTATTATAATATACAGTGCCCCCTATCATTACATAATGTCCTCTGTTATTATAATATACAGTGCCCCCTATCATTACATAATGTCCTCTGTTATTATAATATACAGTGCCCCCCTATCATTACATAATGTCCTCTGTTATTATAATATACAGTGCCCCTTATATTACATAATGTCCTCTGTTATTATAATATACAGTGCCCCCTATCATTATATAATGTCCTCTCTTATTATAATATACAGTGCCCCTATCATTACATAATGTCCTCTGTTATTATAATATACAGTGCCCCTTATATTACATAATGTCTTCTGTTATTATAATATACAGTGCCCCCTATCATTATATAATGTCCTCTGTTATTATAATATACAGTGCCCTTTATATTACATAATGTCCTCTGTTATTATAATATACAGTGCCACTTATATTACATAATGTCCTCTGTTATTATAATATACAGTGCCCCCTATCATTACATAATGTCCTCTGTTATTATAATATACAGTGCCCCCTATCATTACATAATGTCCTCTGTTATTATAATATACAGTGCCCCCCTATCATTACATAATGTCCTCTGTTATTATAATATACAGTGCCCCTTATATTACATAATGTCCTCTGTTATTATAATATACAGTGCCCCCTATCATTATATAATGTCCTCTCTTATTATAATATACAGTGCCCCTATCATTACATAATGTCCTCTGTTATTATAATATACAGTGCCCCTTATATTACATAATGTCCTCTATTATTATAATATACAGTGCCCCCTATCATTATATAATGTCCTCTCTTATTATAATATACAGTGCCCCCAATTATTACATAATGTCCTCTGTTATTATAATATACAGTGCCCCCTATCATTACATAATGTCCTCTGTTATTATAATATACAGTGCCCCTTATATTACATAATGTCCTCTGTTATTATAATATACAGTGCCCCTTACATTACATAATGTCCTCTGTTATTATAATATACAGTGCCCCTTATATAACATAATGTCCTCTGTTATTATAATATACAGTGCCACTTATATTACATAATGTCCTCTGTTATTATAATATACAGTGCCCCCTATCATTACATAATGTCCTCTGTTATTATAATATACAGTGCCCCCTATCATTACATAATGTCCTCTGTTATTATAATATACAGTGCCCCCTATCATTACATAATGTCCTCTGTTATTATAATATACAGTGCACCCTATCATTACATAATGTCCTCTGTTATTATAATATACAGTGCCCCCTATCATTACATAATGTCCTCTGTTATTATAATATACAGTGCCCCTTATATTACATAATGTCCTCTGTTATTATAATATACAGTGCCCCTTACATTACATAATTTCCTCTGTTATTATAATATACAGTGCCCCTTATATAACATAATGTCCTCTGTTATTATAATATACAGTGCCACTTATATTACATAATGTCCTCTGTTATTATAATATACAGTGCCCCCTATCATTACATAATGTCCTCTGTTATTATAATATACAGTGCCCCCTATCATTACATAATGTCCTCTGTTATTATAATATACAGTGCCCCCTATCATTACATAATGTCCTCTGTTATTATAATATACAGTGCCCCCTATCATTACATAATGTCCTCTGTTATTATAATATACAGTGCCCCCCTATCATTACATAATGTCCTCTGTTATTATAATATACAGTGCCCCTTATATTACATAATGTCCTCTGTTATTATAATATACAGTGCCCCCTATCATTATATAATGTCCTCTCTTATTATAATATACAGTGCCCCTATCATTACATAATGTCCTCTGTTATTATAATATACAGTGCCCCTTATATTACATAATGTCTTCTGTTATTATAATATACAGTGCCCCCTATCATTATATAATGTCCTCTGTTATTATAATATACAGTGCCCTTTATATTACATAATGTCCTCTGTTATTATAATATACAGTGCCACTTATATTACATAATGTCCTCTGTTATTATAATATACAGTGCCCCCTATCATTACATAATGTCCTCTGTTATTATAATATACAGTGCCCCCTATCATTACATAATGTCCTCTGTTATTATAATATACAGTGCCCCCCTATCATTACATAATGTCCTCTGTTATTATAATATACAGTGCCCCTTATATTACATAATGTCCTCTGTTATTATAATATACAGTGCCCCCTATCATTACATAATGTCCTCTGTTATTATAATATACAGTGCCCCCTATCATTACATAATGTCCTCTGTTATTATAATATACAGTGCCCCTTATATTACATAATGTCCTCTGTTAATATAATATACAGTGCCCCCTATCATTACATAATGTCCTCTGTTATTATAATATACAGTGCCCCCTATCATTACATAATGTCCTATGTTATTATAATATACAGTGCCCCTTATATTACATAATGTCCTCTGTTATTGTAATATACAGTGCCCCTTATATTACATAATTTCCTCTGTTATTATAATATACAGTGCCCCCTATCATTATATAATGTCCTCTCTTATTATAATATACAGTGTCCCCTATCATTACATTATGTCCTCTGTTATTATAATATACAGTGCCCCCTATCATTACATAATATCCTCTGTTATTATAATATACAGTGCCCCCTATCATTACATAATGTCCTCTGTTATTATAATATACAGTGCCCCTTATATTACATAATGTCCTCTATTATTATAATATGCAGTGCCCCCTATCATTATATCATGTCCTCTCTTATTATAATATACAGTGCACCCAATCATTACATAATGTCCTCTGTTATTATAATATACAGTGCCCCCTATCATTACATAATGTCCTCTGTTATTATAATATAAAGTGCCCCTTATATTACATAATGTCCTCTGTTATTATAATATACAGTGCCCCCTATCATTACATAATGTCCTCTGTTATTATAATATACAGTGCCCCTTATATTACATAATGTCCTCTGTTATTATAATATACAGTGCCCCCTATCATTATATAATGTCCTCTCTTATTATAATATACAGTGCCCCCTATCATTACATAATGTCCTCTGTTATTATAATATACAGTGCCCCTTATATTACATAATGTCCTCTATTATTATAATATACAGTGCCCCCAATTAATACATAATGTCCTCTGTTATTATAATATACAGTGCCCCCTATCATTACATAATGTCCTCTGTTATTATAATATATAGTGCCCCTTATATTACATAATGTCCTCTGTTATTATAATATACAGTGCCCCCTATCATTATATAATGTCCTCTCTTATTATAATATACAGTGCCCTCTATCATTACATAATGTCCTCTGTTATTATAATATACAGTGCCCCTTATATTACATAATGTCCTCTATTATTATAATATACAGTGCCCCCAATTAATACATAATGTCCTCTGTTATTATAATATACAGTGCCCCCTATCATTACATAATGTCCTCTGTTATTATAATATACAGTGCCCCTTATATTACATAATGTCCTCTGTTATTATAATATACAGTGCCCCTTATATTACATAATGTCCTCTGATATTATAATATACAGTGCCCCCTATCATTATATAATGTCCTCTGTTATTATAATATACAGTGCCCCTTATATTACATAATGTCCTCTGTTATTATAATATACAGTGCCCCCTATTATCACATAATGTCCTCTGTTATTATAATATACAGTGCCCCTTATATTACATAATTTCCTCTGTTATTATAATATACAGTGCCCCCTATAATTATATAATGTCCTCTCTTATTATAATATACAGTGCCCCCTATCACTACATAATGTCCTCTCTTATTATAATATACAGTGCCCCTTATATTACATAATGTCCTCTGTTATTATAATATACAGTGCCCCTTATATTACATAATGTCCTCTGATATTATAATATACAGTGCCCCCTATCATTATATAATGTCCTCTGTTATTATAATATACAGTGCCCCTTATATTACATAATGTCCTCTGTTATTATAATATACAGTGCCCCCTATCATTACATAATGTCCTCTGTTATTATAATATACAGTGCCCCTTATATTACATAATTTCCTCTGTTATTATAATATACAGTGCCCCCTATCATTATATAATTTCATCTCTTATTATAATATACAGTGCCCCTATCAATACATAATGTCCTCTGTTATTATAATATACAGTGCCCCCTATCATAACATAATGTCCTCTGATATTATAATATACAGTGCCCCCTATCATTATATAATGTCCTCTGTTATTATAATATACAGTGCCCTTTATATTACATAATGTCCTCTGTTATTATAATATACAGTGCCCCTTATATTACATAATGTCTTCTATTATTATAATATACAGTGCCCCCTATCATTATATAATGTCCTCTGTTATTATAATATACAGTGCCCTTTATATTACATAATGTCCTCTGTTATTATAATATACAGTGCCACTTATATTACATAATGTCCTCTTTTATTATAATATACAGTGCCCCCTATCATTACATAATGTCCTCTGTTATTATAATATACAGTGCCCCCTATCATTACATAATGTCCTCTGTTATTATAATATACAGTGCCCCCCTATCATTACATAATGTCCTCTGTTATTATAATATACAGTGCCCCTTATATTACATAATGTCCTCTGTTATTATAATATACAGTGCCCCCTATCATTATATAATGTCCTCTCTTATTATAATATACAGTGCCCCTATCATTACATAATGTCCTCTGTTATTATAATATACAGTGCCCCTTATATTACATAATGTCCTCTGTTATTATAATATACAGTGCCCCTTATATTACATAATGTCTTCTATTATTATAATATACAGTGCCCCCTATCATTATATAATGTCCTCTGTTATTATAATATACAGTGCCCTTTATATTACATAATGTCCTCTGTTATTATAATATACAGTGCCACTTATATTACATAATGTCCTCTGTTATTATAATATACAGTGCCCCCTATCATTACATAATGTCCTCTGTTATTATAATATACAGTGCCCCCTATCATTACATAATGTCCTCTGTTATTATAATATACAGTGCCCCCCTATCATTACATAATGTCCTCTGTTATTATAATATACAGTGCCCCTTATATTACATAATGTCCTCTGTTATTATAATATACAGTGCCCCCTATCATTATATAATGTCCTCTCTTATTATAATATACAGTGCCCCTATCATTACATAATGTCCTCTGTTATTATAATATACAGTGCCCCTTATATTACATAATGTCCTCTATTATTATAATATACAGTGCCCCCTATCATTATATAATGTCCTCTCTTATTATAATATACAGTGCCCCCAATTATTACATAATGTCCTCTGTTATTATAATATACAGTGCCCCCTATCATTACATAATGTCCTCTGTTATTATAATATACAGTGCCCCTTATATTACATAATGTCCTCTGTTATTATAATATACAGTGCCCCTTACATTACATAATGTCCTCTGTTATTATAATATACAGTGCCCCTTATATAACATAATGTCCTCTGTTATTATAATATACAGTGCCACTTATATTACATAATGTCCTCTGTTATTATAATATACAGTGCCCCCTATCATTACATAATGTCCTCTGTTATTATAATATACAGTGCCCCCTATCATTACATAATGTCCTCTGTTATTATAATATACAGTGCCCCCTATCATTACATAATGTCCTCTGTTATTATAATATACAGTGCACCCTATCATTACATAATGTCCTCTGTTATTATAATATACAGTGCCCCTTATATTACATAATGTCCTCTGTTATTATAATATACAGTGCCCCTTATATTACATAATGTCCTCTGATATTATAATATACAGTGCCCCCTATCATTATATAATGTCCTCTGTTATTATAATATACAGTGCCCCTTATATTACATAATGTCCTCTGTTATTATAATATACAGTGCCCCTATCATTACATAATGTCCTCTGTTATTATAATATACAGTGCCCCTTATATTACATAATGTCCTCTATTATTATAATATACAGTGCCCCCTATCATTATATAATGTCCTCTCTTATTATAATATACAGTGCCCCCAATTATTACATAATGTCCTCTGTTATTATAATATACAGTGCCCCCTATCATTACATAATGTCCTCTGTTATTATAATATACAGTGCCCCTTATATTACATAATGTCCTCTGTTATTATAATATACAGTGCCCCTTACATTACATAATGTCCTCTGTTATTATAATATACAGTGCCCCTTATATAACATAATGTCCTCTGTTATTATAATATACAGTGCCACTTATATTACATAATGTCCTCTGTTATTATAATATACAGTGCCCCCTATCATTACATAATGTCCTCTGTTATTATAATATACAGTGCCCCCTATCATTACATAATGTCCTCTGTTATTATAATATACAGTGCCCCCTATCATTACATAATGTCCTCTGTTATTATAATATACAGTGCCCCCTATCATTACATAATGTCCTCTGTTATTATAATATACAGTGCACCCTATCATTACATAATGTCCTCTATTATTATAATATACAGTGCCCCCTATAATTATATAATGTCCTCTCTTATTATAATATACAGTGCCCCCAATTATTACATAATGTCCTCTGTTATTATAATATACAGTGCCCCCTATCATTACATAATGTCCTCTGTTATTATAATATACAGTGCCCCCTATCATTACATAATATCCTCTGTTATTATAATATACAGTGCCCCCTATCATTACATAATGTCCTCTGTTATTATAATATACAGTGCACCCTATCATTACATAATGTCCTCTATTATTATAATATACAGTGCCCCCTATAATTATATAATGTCCTCTCTTATTATAATATACAGTGCCCCCAATTATTACATAATGTCCTCTGTTATTATAATATACAGTGCCCCCTATCATTACATAATGTCCTCTGTTATTATAATATACAGTGCCCCCTATCATTACATAATGTCCTCTGTTATTATAATATACAGTGCCCCCTATCATTATATAATGTCCTCTCTTATTATAATATACAGTGCCCCCTATCATTACATAGTGTCCTCTGTTATTATAATATACAGTGCCCCTTATATTACATAATGTCCTCTATTATTATAATATACAGTGCCCCCTATAATTATATAATGTCCTCTCTTATTATAATATACAGTGCCCCCAATTATTACATAATGTCCTCTGTTATTATAATATACAGTGCCCCCTATCATTACATAATGTCCTCTGTTATTATAATATACAGTGCCCCCTATCATTACATAATGTCCTCTGTTATTATAATATACAGTGCCCCCTATCATTACATAATGTCCTCTGTTATTATAATATACAGTGCACCCTATCATTACATAATGTCCTCTATTATTATAATATACAGTGCCCCCTATAATTATATAATGTCCTCTCTTATTATAATATACAGTGCCCCCAATTATTACATAATGTCCTCTGTTATTATAATATACAGTGCCCCTTATATTACATAATTTCCTCTGTTATTATAATATACAGTGCCCCCCTATCATTATATAATGTCCTCTCTTATTATAATATACAGTGCCCCCTATCAATACATAATGTCCCTCTGTTATTATAATATACAGTGCCCCCTATCATAACATAATGTCCTCTGATATTATAATATACAGTGCCCCCTATCATTATATAATGTCCTCTGTTATTATAATATACAGGTGCCCTTTATATTACATAATGTCCTCTGTTATTATAATATACAGTGCCCCTTATATTACATAATGTCTTCTGTTATTATAATATACAGTTGCCCCTTTATATCACATAATGTCCTCTGTTATTATAATATACAGTGCCCCCCTATCATTATATAATGTCCTCTGTTATTATAATATACAGTGCCCTTTATATTACATAATGTCCTCTGTTATTATAATATACAGTGCCACTTATATTACATAATGTCCTCTGTTATTATAAATATACAGTGCCCCCTATCATTACATAATGTCCTCTGTTATTATAATATACAGTGCCCCCTATCATTACATAATGTCCTTGTTATTATAATATACAGTGCCCCTTATATTACATAATGTCCTCTATTATTATAATATACAGTGCCTCCTATCATTATATAATGTCCTCTCTTATTATAATATAACAGTGCCCCCAATTATTACATAATGTCCTCTGTTATTATAATATACAGTGCCCCCTATCATTACATAATGTCCTCTGTTATTATAATATACAGTGCCCCTTATATTACATAATGTCCTCTGTTATTATAATATACAGTGCCCCTTACATTACATAATTTCCTCTGTTATTATAATATATAGTGCCCCCTTATATAACATAATGTCCTCTGTTATTATAATATACAGTGCCCCCTATCATTACATAATGTCCTCTGTTATTTATATATATACAGTGCACCCTATCATTACATAATGTCCTCTGTTATTATAATATACAGTGCCCCTTATATTACATAATGTCCTCTGTTATTATAATATACAGTGCCCCCTATCATTACATAATGTCCTCTGTTATTATAATATACAGTGCCCCCTATCATTACATAATGTCCTCTGTTATTATAATATACAGTGCCCCTTATATTACATAATGTCCTCTGTTATTATAATATACAGTGCCCCCTATCATTACATAATGTCCTCTGTTATTATAATATACAGTGCCCCCTATCATTACATAATGTCCTATGTTATTATAATATACAGTGCCCCTTATATTACATAATGTCCTCTGTTATTGTAATATACAGTGCCCCTTATATTACATAATTTCCTCTGTTATTATAATATACAGTGCCCCCTATCATTATATAATGTCCTCTCTTATTATAATATACAGTGTCCCCTATCATTACATAATGTCCTCTGTTATTATAATATACAGTGCCCCCTATCATTACATAATGTCCTCTGTTATTATAATATACAGTGCCCCTTATATTACATAATGTCCTCTATTATTATAATATGCAGTGCCCCCTATCATTATATCATGTCCTCTCTTATTATAATATACAGTGCACCCCAATCATTACATAATGTCCTCTGTTATTATAATATACAGTGCCCCCTATCATTACATAATGTCCTCTGTTATTATAATATACAGTGCCCCTTATATTACATAATGTCCTCTGTTATTATAATATAAAGTGCCCCTTATATTACATAATGTCCTCTGTTATTATAATATACAGTGCCCCCTATCATTACATAATGTCCTCTGTTATTATAATATACAGTGCCCCTTATATTACATAATGTCCTCTGTTATTATAATATACAGTGCCCCCTATCATTATATAATGTCCTCTCTTATTATAATATACAGTGCCCCCTATCATTACATAATGTCCTCTGTTATTATAATATACAGTGCCCCTTATATTACATAATGTCCTCTATTATTATAATATACAGTGCCCCCAATTAATACATAATGTCCTCTGTTATTATAATATACAGTGCCCCCTATCATTACATAATGTCCTCTGTTATTATAATATACAGTGCCCCTTATATTACATAATGTCCTCTGTTATTATAATATACAGTGCCCCCTATCATTATATAATGTCCTCTCTTATTATAATATACAGTGCCCTCTATCATTACATAATGTCCTCTGTTATTATAATATACAGTGCCCCTTATATTACATAATGTCCTCTATTATTATAATATACAGTGCCCCCAATTAATACATAATGTCCTCTGTTATTATAATATACAGTGCCCCCTATCATTACATAATGTCCTCTGTTATTATAATATACAGTGCCCTTATATTACATAATGTCCTCTGTTATTATAATATACAGTGCCCCTTATATTACATAATGTCCTCTGATATTATAATATACAGTGCCCCCTATCATTATATAATGTCCTCTGTTATTATAATATACAGTGACCCTTATATTACATAATGTCCTCTTGTTATTATAATATACAGTGCCCCCTATTATCACATAATGTCCTCTGTTATTATAATATACAGTGCCCCTATATTACATAATTTCCTCTGTTATTATAATATACAGTGCCCCCTATAATTATATAATGTCCTCTCTTATTATAATATACAGTGCCCCCTATCACTACATAATGTCCTCTCTTATTATAATATACAGTGCCACTTAGTATTACATAATGTCCTCTGTTATTATAATATACAGTGCCCCCTATCATTACATAATGTCCTCTGTTATTATAATATACAGTGCCCCCTATCATTACATAATGTCCTCTGTTATTATAATATACAGTGCCCCCCTATCATTACATAATGTCCTCTGTTATTATAATATACAGTGCCCCTTATATTACTTAATGTCCCTCTGTTATTATAATATACAGTGCCCCCTATCATTATATAATGTCCTCTCTTATTATAATATACAGTGCCCCTATCATTACATAATGTCCTCTGTTATTATAATATACAGTGCCCCTTATATTACATAATGTCCTCTATTATTATAATAACAGTGCCCCCTATCATTATATAATGTCCTCTCTTATTATAATATACAGTGCCCCCAATTATTACATAATGTCCTCTGTTATTATAATATACAGTGCCCCCTATCATTACATAATGTCCTCTGTTATTATATATACAGTGCCCCTTATATTACATAATGTCCTCTGTTATTATAATATACAGTGCCCCTTACATTACATAATGTCCTCTGTTATTATAATATACAGTGCCCCTTATATAACATAATGTCCTCTGTTATTATAATATACAGTGCCACTTATATTACATAATGTCCTCTGTTATTATAATATACAGTGCCCCCTATCATTACATAATGTCCTCTGTTATTATAATATTCAGTGCCCCCTATCATTACATAATGTCCTCTGTTATTATAATATACAGTGCACCCTATCATTACATAATGTCCTCTGTTATTATAATGTACAGTGCCCCCTATCATTACATAATGTCCTCTGTTATTATAATATACAGTGCCCCCTATCATTACATAATGTCCTCTGTTATTATAATATACAGTGCACCCTATCATTACATAATGTCCTCTATTATTATAATATACAGTGCCCCCTATAATTATATAATGTCCTCTCTTATTATAATATACAGTGCCCCCAATTATTACATAATGTCCTCTGTTATTATAATATACAGTGCCCCCTATCATTACATAATGTCCTCTGTTATTATAATATACAGTGCCCCCTATCATTACATAATGTCCTCTGTTATTATAATATACAGTGCCCCCTATCATTACATAATGTCCTCTGTTATTATAATATACAGTGCACCCTATCATTACATAATGTCCTCTATTATTATAATATACAGTGCCCCCCTATAATTATATAATGTCCTCTCTTATTATAATATACAGTGCCCCCAATTATTACATAATGTCCTCTGTTATTATAATATACAGTGCCCCCTATCATTACATAATGTCCTCTGTTATTATAATATACAGTGCCCCCTATCATTACATAATGTCCTCTGTTATTATAATATACAGTGCCCCCTATCATTAAATAATGTCCTCTCTTATTATAATATACAGTGCCCCCTATCATTACATAGTGTCCTCTGTTATTATAATATACAGTGCCCCTATATTACATAATGTCCTCTATTATTATAATATACAGTGCCCCCTATCATTAAATAATGTCCTCTCTTATTATAATATACAGTGCCCCCTATTATTACATAATGTCCTCTGTTATTATAATATACAGTGCCCCTTATATTACATAATTTCCTCTGTTATTATAATATACAGTGCCCCCTATCATTATATAATGTCCTCTCTTATTATAATATACAGTGCCCCCTATCAATACATAATGTCCTCTGTTATTATAATATACAGTGCCCCCTATCATAACATAATGTCCTCTGATATTATAATATACAGTGCCCCCTATCATTATATAATGTCCTCTGTTATTATAATATACAGTGCCCTTTATATTACATAATGTCCTCTGTTATATAATATACAGTGCCCCTTATATTACATAATGTCTTCTGTTATTATAATATACAGTGCCCTTTATATCACATAATGTCCTCTGTTATTATAATATACAGTGCCCCCTATCATTATATAATGTCCTCTGTTATTATAATATACAGTGCCCTTTATATTACATAAATGTCCTTCTGTTATTATAATATACAGTGCCACTTATATTACATAATGTCCTCTGTTATTATAATATACAGTGCCCCCTATCATTATATAATGTCCTCTGTTATTATATAATATACAGTGCCCCCTATCATTACATAATGTCATCTGTTATTATAATATACAGTGCCCCTTATATTACATAATGTCCTCTGTTATTATAATATACAGTGCCCCCTATCATTATATAATGTCCTCTCTTATTATAATATACAGTGCCCTCTATCATTACATAATGTCCTCTGTTATTATAATATACAGTGCCCCTTATATTACATAATGTCCTCTATTATTATAATATTACAGTGCCCCCAATTAATACATAATGTCCTCTGTTATTATAATATACAGTGCCCCCTATCATTACATAATGTCCGCTGTTATTATAATATACAGTGCCCCTTATATTACATAATGTCCTCTGTTATTATAATATACAGTGCCCCTTATATTACATAATGTCCTCTGATATTATAATATACAGTGCCCCCTATCATTATATAATGTCCTCTGTTATTATAATATACAGTGCCCCCTTATATTACATAATGTCCTCTGTTATTATAATATACAGTGCCCCCTATTATCACATAATGTCCTCTGTTATTATAATATACAGTGCCCCTTATATTACATAATTTCCTCTGTTATTATAATATAAAGTGCCCCCTATAATTATATAATGTCCTCTCTATTATAATATACAGTGCCCCCTATCACTACATAATGTCCTCTCTTATTATAATATACAGTGCCCCTTATATTACATAATGTCCTCTGTTATTATAAATATACAGTGCCCCTTATATTACATAATGTCCTCTGATATTATAATATACAGTGCCCCCTATCATTATATAATGTCCTCTGTTATTATAATATACAGTGCCCCTTATATTACATAATTTCCTCTGTTATTATAATATACAGTGCCCCCTATCATTATATAATTTCCTCTCTTATTATAATATACAGTGCCCCTATCAATACATAATGTCCTCTGTTATTATAATATACAGTGCCCCCTATCATAACATAATGTCCTCTGATATTATAATATACAGTGCCCCCTATCATTATATAATGTCCTCTGTTATTATAATATACAGTGCCCTTTATATTACATAATGTCCTCTGTTATTATAATATACAGTGCCCCTTATATTACATAATGTCTTCTGTTATTATAATATA
Source organism: Leptodactylus fuscus (assembly GCF_031893055.1). NCBI lineage: Eukaryota > Metazoa > Chordata > Amphibia > Anura > Leptodactylidae > Leptodactylus > Leptodactylus fuscus. Next base: position 113,964 of record NW_027440316.1, read on the forward strand.
CAGTGCCCCCTATCATTATATAATGTCCTCTGTTATTATAATATACAGTGCCTCCTTTATATTACATAATGTCCTCTGTTATTATAATATACAGTGCCACTTATATTACATAATGTCCTCTGTTATTATAATATACAGTGCCCCCTATCATTACATAATGTCCTCTGTTATTATAATATACAGTGCCCCCTATCATTACATAATGTCCTCTGTTATTATAATATACAGTGCCCCCCTATCATTACATAATGTCCTCTGTTATTATAATATACAGTGCCCCTTATATTACATAATGTCCTCTGTTATTATAATATACAGTGCCCCCTATCATTATATAATGTCCTCTCTTATTATAATATACAGTGCCCCTATCATTACATAATGTCCTCTGTTATTATAATATACAGTGCCCCTTATATTACATAATGTCCTCTATTATTATAATATACAGTGCCCCCTATCATTATATAATGTCCTCTCTTATTATAATATACAGTGCCCCCAATTATTACATAATGTCCTCTGTTATTATAATATACAGTGCCCCCTATCATTACATAATGTCCCTCTGTTATTATAATATACAGTGCCCCTTACATTACATAATGTCCTCTGTTATTATAATATACAGTGCCCCTTATATAACATAATGTCCTCTGTTATTATAATATACAGTGCCACTTATATTACATAATGTCCTCTGTTATTATAATATACAGTGCCCCCTATCATTTACATAATGTCCTCTGTTATTATAATATACAGTGCCCCCTATCATTACATAATGTCCTCTGTTATTATAATATACAGTGCCCACTATCATTACATAATGTCCTCTGTTATATATAATATACAGTGCCCCCTATCATTACATAATGTCCTCTGTTATTATAATATACAGTGCACCCTATCATTACATAATGTCCTCTCTTATTATAATATACAGTGCCCCTATAATTATATAATGTCCTCTCTTATTATAATATACAGTGCCCCCAAATTATTACATAATGTCCTCTGTTATTATAATATACAGTGCCCCCTATCATTACATAATGTCCTCTGTTATTATAATATACAGTGCCCCCTTATATTACATAATGTCCTCTGTTATTATAATATACAGTGCCCCTTACATTACATAATGTCCCTCTGTTATTATAATATACAGTGCCCCTTATATAACATAATGTCCTCTGTTATTATAATATACAGTGCCACTTATATTACATAATGTCCTCTGTTATTATAATATACAGTGCCCCCTATCATTACATAATGTCCTCTGTTATTATAATATACAGTGCCCCCTATCATTACATAATGTCCCTCTGTTATTATAATATACAGTGCACCCTATCATTACATAATGTCCTCTGTTATTATAATGTACAGTGCCCCCTATCATTACATAATGTCCTCTGTTATTATAATATACAGTGCCCCCTATCAATTACATAATGTCCTCTGTTATTATAATATACAGTGCACCCTATCATTACATAATGTCCTCTATTATTATAATATACAGTGCCCCCTATAATTATATAATGTCCTCTCTTATTATAATATACAGTGCCCCCAATTATTACATAATGTCCTCTGTTATTATAATATACAGTGCCCCCTATCATTACATAATGTCCTCTGTTATTATAATATACAGTGCCCCCTATCATTACATAATGTCCTCTGTTATTATAATATACAGTGCCCCCTATCATTACATAATGTCCTCTGTTATTATAATATACAGTGCACCCTATCATTACATAATGTCCTCTATTATTATAATATACAGTGCCCCCTATAATTATTATAATGTCCTCTCTTATTATAATATACAGTGCCCCCAATTATTACATAATGTCCTCTGTTATTATAATATACAGTGCCCCCTATCATTACATAATGTCCTCTGTTATTATAATATACAGTGCCCCCTATCATTACATAATGTCCTCTGTTATTATAATATACAGTGCCCCCTATCATTATATAATGTCCTCTCTTATTATAATATACAGTGCCCCCTATCATTACATAGTGTCCTCTGTTATTATAATATACAGTGCCCTTATATTACATAATGTCCTCTATTATTTAATAATATACAGTGCCCCCTATCATTATATAATGTCCTCTCTTATTATAATATACAGTGCCCCCAATTATTACATAATGTCCTCTGTTATTATAATATACAGTGCCCCTTATATTACATAATTTCCTCTGTTATTATAATATACAGTGCCCCCTATCATTATATAATGTCCTCTCTTATTATATTATACAGTGCCCCTATCAATACATAATGTCCTCTGTTATTATAATATACAGTGCCCCCTATCATAACATAAGTCCTCTGATATTATAATATACAGTGCCCCCTATCATTATATAATGTCCTCTGTTATTATAATATACAGTGCCCTTTATATTACATAATGTCCTCTGTTATTATAATATACAGTGCCCCTTATATTACATAATGTCCTTCTGTTATTATAATATACAGTGCCCTTTATATCACATAATGTCCTCTGTTATAATATACAGTGCCCCCTATCATTATATAATGTCCTCTGTTATTATAATATACAGTGCCCCTTTATATTACATATGTCCTCTGTTATTATAATATACAGTGCCACTTATATTACATAATGTCCTCTGTTATTATAATATACAGTGCCCCCTATCATTACATAATGTCCTCTGTTATTATAATATACAGTGCCCCCTATCATTACATAATGTCCTCTGTTATTATAATATACAGTGCCCCTTATATTACATAATGTCCTCTGTTATTATAATATACAGTGCCTCCTATCATTATATAATGTCCTCTCTTATTATAATATACAGTGCCCCCAATTATTACATAATGTCCTCTGTTATTATAATATACAGTGCCCCCTATCATTACATAATGTCCTCTGTTATTATAATATACAGTGCCCCTTATATTACATAATGTCCTCTGTTATTATAATATACAGTGCCCCTTACATTACATAATTTCCTCTGTTATTATAATATACAGTGCCCCTTATATAACATAATGTCCTCTGTTATTATAATATACAGTGCCACTTATATTACATAATGTCCTCTGTTATTATAATATACAGTGCCCCCTATCATTACATAATGTCCTCTGTTATTATAATATACAGTGCACCCTATCATTACATAATGTCCTCTGTTATTATAATATACAGTGCCCCTTATATTACATAATGTCCTCTGTTATTATAATATACAGTGCCCCCTATCATTACATAATGTCCTCTGTTATTATAATATACAGTGCCCCCTATCATTACATAATGTCCTCTGTTATTATAATATACAGTGCCCCCTATCATTACATAATGTCCTCTGTTATTATAATATACAGTGCCCCCTATCATTACATAATGTCCTATGTTATTATAATATACAGTGCCCCTTATATTACATAATGTCCTCTGTTATTGTAATATACAGTGCCCCTTATATTACATAAATTTCCTCTGTTATTATAATATACAGTGCCCCCTATCATTATATAATGTCCTCTCTTATTATAATATACAGTGTCCCCTATCATTACATTATGTCCTCTGTTATTATAATATACAGTGCCCCCCTATCATTACATAATATCCTCTGTTATTATAATATACAGTGCCCCCTATCATTACATAATGTCCTCTGTTATTATAATATACAGTGCCCCTTATATTACATAATGTCCTCTATTATTATAATATGCAGTGCCCCCTATCATTATATAATGTCCTCTCTTATTATAATATACAGTACACCCAATCATTACATAATGTCCTCTGTTATTATAATATACAGTGCCCCCCTATCATTACATAATGTCCTCTGTTATTATAATATACAGTGCCCCTTATATTACATAATGTCCACTGTTATTATAATATAAAGTGCCCCTTATATTACATAATGTCCTCTGTATATTATAATAACAGAGGACATTATGTATTATAAGGGGCTCTGTATATTATAATAACAGAGGACATTATGTAATGATAGGGGGGCACTTGTATATTATAATATACAGAGGACATTATGTAATATAAGGGGCACTTTATATTATAATAACAGTGGACATTATGTAATATAAGGGCACTGTAATATTATAATAACAGAGGACATTATGTAATGATAGGGGGGCACTGTATATTATAATAACAGAGGACATTATGTAATGATTGGGTGTACTGTATATTATAATAAGAGAGGACATTATATAATGATAGGGGGCACTGCATATTATAATAATAGAGGACATTATGTAATATAAGGGGCACTGTATATTATAATAACAGAGGACATTATGTAATGATAGGGGGCACTGTATATTATAATAACAGAGGATATTATGTAATGATAGGGGGCACTGTATATTATAATAACAGAGGACATAATGTAATGATAGGGGACACTGTATATTATAATAAGAGAGGACATTATATAATGATAGGGGGCACTGTATATTATAATAACAGAGGAAATTATGTAATATAAGGGGCACTGTATATTACAATAACAGAGGACATTATGTAATATAAGGGGCACTGTATATTATAATAACATAGGACATTATGTAATGATAGGGGGCACTGTATATTATAATAACAGAGGACATTATGTAATGATAGGGGGCACTGTATATTATAATAACAGAGGACATTATGTAATGATAGGGGGCACTGTATATTATAATAACAGAGGACATTATGTAATGATAGGGGGCACTGTATATTATAATAACAGAGGACATTATGTAATATAAGGGGCACTGTATATTATAATAACAGAGGACATTATGTAATGATAGGGTGCACTGTATATTATAATAACAGAGGACATTATGTAATGATAGGGGGCACTGTATATTATAATAACAGAGGACATTATGTAATATAAGTGGCACTGTTATGATTATGAATAACAGAGGACATTATGTTATATAAGGGGCACTGTATATTATAATAACAGAGGAAATTATGTAATGTAAGGGGCACTGTATATTATAATAACAGAGGACATTATGTAATATAAGGGGCACTGTATATTATAATAACAGAGGACATTATGTAATGATAGGGGGCACTGTATATTATAATAACAGAGGACATTATGTAATAATTGGGGGCACTGTATATTATAATAAGAGAGGACATTATATAATGATAGGAGGCACTGTATATTATAATAACAGAGGACATTATGTAATATAAGGGGGCACTGTATATTATAATAACAGAGGACATTATGTAATGATAGGGGGCACTGTATATTATAATAACAGAGGACATTATGTAATGATAGGGGGGCACTGTATATTATAATAACAGAGGACATTATGTAATATAAGTGGCACTGTATATTATAATAACAGAGGACATTATGTAATATAAAGGGCACTGTATATTATAATAACAGAGGACATTATATAATGATAGGGGGCACTGTATATTATAACAGAGGGACATTATGTGATATAAAGGGCACTGTATATTATAATAACAGAAGACATTATGTAATATAAGGGGCACTGTATATTATAATAACAGAGGACATTATGTAATATAAAGGGCACTGTATATATAATAACAGAGGACATTATATAATGATAGGGGGCACTGTATATTATAATATCAGAGGACATTATGTTATGATAGGGGGCACTGTATATTATAATAACAGAGGACATTATGTATTGATAGGGGCACTGTATAATATAATAAGAGAGGACATTATATAATGATAGGGGGCACTGTATATTATAATAACAGAGGAAATTATGTAATATAAGGGGCACTGTATATTATAATAACAGAGGACATTATGTAATAATTGGGGGCACTGTATATTATAATAAGAGAGGACATTATATAATGATAGGGGGGCACTGTATATTATAATAATAGAGGACATTATGTAATATAAGGGGCACTGTATATTATAATAACAGAGGACACTATGTAATGATAGGGGGCACTGTATATTATAATAAGAGAGGACATTATATAATGATAGGGGGCACTGTATATTATAATACAGAGGACATTATGTAATGATAGGGGGCACTGTATATTATAATAACAGAGGACATTATGTAATGATAGGGGGCACTGTATATTATAATAACAGAGGACATTATGTAATAATTGGGGGCACTGTATATTATAATAAGAGAGGACATTATATAATTATAGGGGGCACTGTATATTATAATAATAGAGGACATTATGTAATGATAGGGTGCACTGTATATTATAATAACAGAGGACATTATGTAATGATAGGGGGCACTGTATATTATAATAACAGAGGACATTATGTAATGATAGGGGGGCACTGTATATTATAATAACAGAGGACATTATGTAATGATAGGGGGCACTGTATATTATAATAACAGAGGACATTATGTAATAATTGGGGGCACTGTATATTATAATAAGAGAGGACATTATATAATTTATAGGGGGCACTGTATATTATAATAATAGAGGACATTATGTAATGATAGGGTGCACTGTATATTATAATAACAGAGGACATTATTGTAATGATAGGGGGCACTGTATATTATAATAACAGAGGACATTATGGTAATGATAGGGGGCACTGTACATTATAATAACAGAGGACATTATGTAATGATAGGGTGCACTGTATATTATAATAACAGAGGACATTATGTAATGATAGGGGGCACTGTATATTATAATAACAGAGGACATTATGTAATGATAGGGGGCACTGTATATTATAATAACAGAGGACATTATGTAATATAAGTGGCACTGTATATTATAATAACAGAGACATTATGTTATATAAGGGGCACTGTTATATTATAATAACAGAGGACATTATGTAATGTAAGGGGCACTGTATATTATAATAACAGAGGACATTATGTAAAATAAGGGGCACTGTATATTATAATAACAGAGGACATTATGTAATGATAGGGGGCACTGTATATTATAATAACAGAGGACATTATGTAATAATTGGGGGCACTGTATATTATAATAAGAGAGGACATTATATAATTATAGGGGGCACTGTATATTATAATAAGAGAGACATTATGTAATGATAGGGTTGCACTGTATATTATAATAACAGAGGACATTATGTAATGATAGGGGGGCACTGTATATTATAATAACAGAGGACATTATGTAATGATAGGGGGCACTGTATATTATAATAACAGAGGACATTATGTAATGATAGGGGGCACTGTATATTATAATAACAGAGGACATTATGTAATGATAGGGGGCACTGTATATTATAATAACAGAGGACATTATGTAATATAAGTGGCACTGTATATTATAATAACAGAGGACATTATGTTATATAAGGGGCACTGTATATTATAATAACAGAGGACATTTATGTTAATGTAAGGGGCACTGTATATTATAATAACAGAGGACATTATGTAATGATAGGGGGCACTGTATATTATAATAACAGAGGACATTATGTAATAATTGGGGGCACTGTATATTATAATAAGAGAGGACATTATATAATGATAGGGGGCACTGTATATTATAATATAGAGGACATTATGTAATATAAGGGGCACTGTATATTATAATAACAGAGGACATTATGTAATGATAGGGGGCACTGTATATTATAATAAGAGAGGACATTATATAATGATAGGGGCACTGTATATTATAATAACAGAGGACATTATGTAATATAAGGGGCACTATATTATAATAACAGAGGACATTATGTAATGATAGGGGGGCACTGTATATTATAATAACAGAGGACATTATGTAATGATAGGGGGCACTGTATATTATAATAACAGAGGACATTATGTAATGATAGGGGGGCACTGTATATTATAATAACAGAGGACATTATGTAATATAAGTGGCACTGTATATTATAATAACAGAGGACATTATGTAATATAAAGGGCACTGTATATTATAATAACAGAGGACATTATATAATGATAAGGGGGCTGTATATTATAATAACAGAAGACATTATGTAATATAAGGGGCACTGTATATTATAATAACAGAGGACATTATGTAATATAAAGGGCACTGTATATTATAATAACAGAGGACATTATATAATGATAGGGGGCACTGTATATTATAATATCAGAGGACATTATGTTATGATAGGGGGCACTGTAATATTATAATAACAGAGGACATTATGTATTGATAGGGGCACTGTATATTATAATAAGAGAGGAAATTATATAATGATAGGGGGCACTGTATATTTATGTTAATAACAGAGGAAATTATGTAATATAAGGGGCACTGTATATTATAATAACAGAGGACATTATATAATGATAGGGGGCACTGTATATTATAATATCAGAGGACATTATGTAATATAGGGGGCACTGTATATTATAATAACAGAGGACATTATGTAATATAAGGGGCACTGTATATTATAATAAGAGAGGACATTATGTAGTGATAGGGGGCACTGTATATTATAATAAGAGAGGACATTATATAATTATAGGGGGCACTTTATATTATAATAACAGAGGAAATTATGTAATATAAGGGGCACTGTATATTATAATAAACAGAGGACATTATGTGATAATAGGGGGGCACTGGTATATTATAATAACAGAGGACATTATGTAATATAAGGGGCACTGTATATTATAATAACAGAGGACATTATATAATGATAGGGGGGCACTGTATATTATAATATCAGAGGACATTATGTAATATAAGGGGCACTGTATATTATAATAACAGAGGACATTATGTAATATAAGGGGCACTGTATATTATAATAACAGCGGACATTATGTAATGATAGGGGGCACTGTATATTATAATAACAGAGGACATTATGTATTAATTGGGGGCACTGTATATTATAATAATAGAGGACATTATGTAATATAAGGGGGCACTGTATATTATAATAACAGAGGACATTATGTAATGATAGAGGGCACTGTATATTATAATAAGAGAGGACATTATATAATGATAGGGGGCACTGTATATTATAATAACAGAGGACATTATGTAATATAAGGGGCACTGTATATTATAATAACAGATGACATTATGTAATGATAGGGGGCACTGTATATTATAATAACAGAGGACATTATATAATGATAGGGGGCACTGTATATTATAATAACAGAGGACATTATGTAATATAAGTGGCACTGTATATTATAATAACAGAGGACATTATGTAATATAAAGGGCACTGTATATTATAATAACAGAGGACATTATATAATGAGTAGGGGGGCACTGTATATTATAATAACAGAGGACATTATGTGATATAAAGGGCACTGTATATTATAATAACAGAAGACATTATGTAATATAAGGGGCACTGGTATATTATAATAACAGAGGACATTATGTAATATAAAGGGCACTGTATATTATAATAACAGAGGACATTATATAATGATAGGGGGCACTGTATATTATAATATCAGAGGGACATTATGTTATGATAGGGGGCACTGTATATTATAATAACAGAGGACATTATGTATTGATAGGGGCACTGTATATTATAATAAGAGAGGACATTATATAATGATAGGGGGCACTGTATATTATAATAACAGAGGGAAATTATGTAATATAAGGGGGCACTGTATATTATAATAACAGAGGACATTATGTAATAATTGGGGGCACTGTATATTATAATAAGAGAGGACATTATATAATGATAGGGGGCACTGTATATTATAATAATAGAGGACATTATGTAATATAAGGGGCACTGTATATTATAATAACAGAGGACACTATGTAATGATAGGGGGCACTGTATATTATAATAAGAGAGGACATTATATAATGATAGGGGGCACTGTATATTATAATAACAGAGGACATTATGTAATGATAGGGGGGCACTGTATATTATAATAACAGAGGACATTATGTAATGATAGGGGGGCACTGTATATTATAATAACAGAGGACATTATGTATAATTGGGGGCACTGTATATTATAATAAGAGAGGACATTATATAATTATAGGGGGCACTGTATATTATAATAATAGAGGACATTATGTAATGATAGGGTGCACTGTATATTTATAATAACAGAGGACATTATGTAATGATAGGGGGCACTGTATATTATAATAACAGAGGACATTATGTAATGATAGGGGGCACTGTATATTATAATAACAGAGGACATTATGTAATGATAGGGTGCACTGTATATTATAATAACAGAGGACATTATGTAATAATTGGGGGCACTGTATATTATAATAAGAGAGGACATTATATAATTATAGGGGGCACTGTATATTATAATAATAGAGGACATTATGTAATGATAGGGTGCACTGTATATTATAATAACAGAGGACATTATGTAATGATAGGGGGCACTGTATATTATAATAACAGAGGACATTATGTAATGATAGGGGGGCACTGTACATTATAATAACAGAGGACATTATGTAATGAAAGGGTGCACTGTATATTATAATAACAGAGGACATTATGTAATGATAGGGGGCACTGAATATTATAATAACAGAGGACATTATGTAATGATAGGGGGGCACTGTATATTATAATAACAGAGGACATTATGTAATATAAGTGGCACTGTATATTATAATAACAGAGGACATTATGTTATATAAGGGGCACTGTATATTATAATAACAGAGGACATTATGTAATGTAAGGGGGCACTGTATATTATAATAACAGAGGACATTATGTAATATAAGGGGCACTGTATATTATAATAACAGAGGACAATTATGTAATGATAGGGGGCACTGTATATTATAATAACAGAGGGACATTATGTAATAATTGGGGGCACTGTATATTATAATAAGAGAGGACATTATATAATGATAGGGGGCACTGTATATTATAATAATAGAGGACATTATGTAATATAAGGGGCACTGTATATTATAATAACAGAGGACATTATGTAATGATAGGGGCACTGTATATTATAATAAGAGAGGACATTATATAATGATAGGGGGCACTGTATATTATAATAACAGAGGACATTATGTAATATAAGGGGCACTGTATATTATAATAACAGAGGACATTATGTAATGATAGGGGGGGCACTGTATATTATAATAACAGAGGACATTATGTAATGATAGGGGGCACTGTATATTATAATAACAGAGGACATTATGTAATGATAGGGGGCACTGTATATTATAATAACAGAGGACATTATGTAATATAAGTGGCACTGTATATTATAATAAGAGAGGACATTATGTAGTGATAGGGGGGCACTGTATATTATAATAAGAGAGGACATTATATAATTATAGGGGGCACTGTATATTATAATAACAGAGGAAATTATGTAATATAAGGGGCACTGTATATTATAATAACAGAGGACATTATGTGATAATAGGGGGCACTGTATATTATAATAACAGAGGACATTATGTAATATAAGGGTCACTGTATATTATAATAACAGAGGACATTATATAATGATAGGGGGCACTGTATATTATAATATCAGAGGACATTATGTAATATAAGGGGGCACTGTATATTATAATAACAGAGGACATTATGTAATATAAGGGGGCACTGTATTATATAATAACAGAGGACATTATGTAATGATAGGGGGCACTGTATATTAGAATAACAGAGGACATTATGTATTAATTGGGGGCACTGTATATTATAATAATAGAGGACATTATGTAATATAAGGGGCACTGTATATTATAATAACAGAGGACATTATGTAATGATAGAGGGCACTGTATATTATAATAAGAGAGGACATTATATAATGATAGGGGGCACTGTATATTATAATAACAGAGGACATTATGTAATATAAGGGGGCACTGTATATTATAATAACAGAGGACATTATGTAATGATAGGGGGGCACTGTATATTATAATAACAGAGGACATTATGTATTAATTGGGGGCACTGTATATTATAATAATAGAGGACATTATGTAATATAAGGGGCACTGTATATTATAATAACAGAGGACATTATGTAATGATAGGGGGCACTGTATATTATAATAAGAGAGGACATTATATAATGATAGGGGGCACTGTATATTATAATAACAGAGGACATTATGTAATATAAGGGGCACTGTATATTATAATAACAGAGGACATTATGTAATGATAGGGGGCACTGTATATTATAATAACAGAGGGACATTATGTAATATAAGGGGCACTTTATATTATAATAACAGAGGACATATGTAATATAAGGGGGCACTGTATATTATAATAACAGAGGACATTATGTAATGATAGGGGGCACTGTATATTATAATAACAGAGGACATTATGTAATGATTGGGTGCACTGTATATTATAATAAGAGAGGACATGATATAATGATAGGGGGCACTGCATATTATAATAATAGAGGACATTATGTAATATAAGGGGCACTGTATATTATAATAACAGAGGACATTATGTAATGATAGGGGGCACTGTATATTATAATAACAGAGGACATTATGTAATGATAGGGGACACTGTATATTATAATAAGAGAGGACATTATATAATGATAGGGGGCACTGTATATTATAATAACAGAGGAAATTATGTAATATAAGGGGGCACTGTATATTACAATAACAGAGGACATTATGTAATATAAGGGGGCACTGTATATTATAATAACATAGGACATTATGTAATGGATAGGGGGCACTGTATATTATAATAACAGAGGACATTATGTAATGATAGGGGGCACTGTATATTATAATAACAGAGGACATTATGTAATATAAGGGGCACTGTATATTATAATAACAGAGGACATTATGTAATGATAGGGGGCACTGTATATTATAATAACAGAGGACATTATGTAATGATAGGGGGCACTGTATATTATAATAACAGAGGACATTATGTAATATAAGGGGCACTGTATATTATAATAACAGAGGACATTATGGTAAATGATAGGGTGCACTGTATATTATAATAACAGAGGACATTATGTAATGATAGGGGGCACTGTATATTATAATAACAGAGGACATTATGTTATATAAGGGGCACTATATATTATAATAACAGAGGAAATATGTAATGTAAGGGGCACTGTATATTATAATAACAGAGGACATTATGTAATATAAGGGGCACTGTATATTATAATAACAGAGGACATTATGTAATGATAGGGGGCACTGTATATTATAATAACAGAGGACATTATGTAATAATTGGGGGCACTGTATATTATAATAAGAGAGGACATTATATAATGATAGAGGCACTGTATATTATAATAATAGAGGGACATTATGTAATATAAGGGGCACTGTATATTATAATAACAAAGGACATTATGTAATGATAGGGGGCACTGTATATTAATAATAACAGAGGACATTATGGTAATGATAGGGGGCACTGTATATTATAATAACAGAGGACATTATGTAATATAAGTGGGCACTGTATATTATAATAACAGAGGACATTATGTAATATAAAGGGCACTGTATATTATAATAACAGAGGACATTATATAATGATAGGGGGCACTGTATATTATAATAACAGAGGACATTATGTGATATAAAGGGCACTGTATATTATAATAACAGAAGACATTATGTAATATAAGGGGCACTGTATATTATAATAACAGAGGACATTATGTAATATAAAGGGCACTGTATATTATAATAACAGAGGACATTATATAATGATAGGGGGCACTGTATATTATAATATCAGAGGACATTATGTTATGATAGGGGGCACTTGTATATTATAATAACAGAGGACATTATGTATTGATAGGGGCACTGTATATTATAATAAGAGAGGACATTATATAATGATAGGGGGGGCACTGTATATTATAATAACAGAGGAAATTATGTAATATAAGGGGCACTGTATATTATAATAACAGAGGACATTATGTAATAATTGGGGGCACTGTATATTATAATAAGAGAGGACATTATATAATTATAGGGGGCACTGTATATTATAATAATAGAGGACATTATGTAATGATAGGGTGCACTGTATATTATAATAACAGAGGACATTATGTAATGATAGGGGGCACTGTATATTATAATAACAGAGGACATTATGTAATGATAGGGGGCACTGTATATTATAATAACAGAGGACATTATGTAATGATAGGGGGCACTGTATATTATAATAACAGAGGACATTATGTAATAATTGGGGGCACTGTATATTATAATAAGAGAGGACATTATATAATTATAGGGGGCACTGTATATTATAATAATAGAGGACATTATGTAATATAAGGGGCACTGTATATTATAATAACAGAGGACACTATGTAATGATAGGGGGCACTGTTATATTATAATAAGAGAGGACATTATATAATGGATAGGGGGCACTGTATATTATAATAACAGAGGACATTATGTAATGATAGGGGGCACTGTATTTTATAATAACAGAGGACATTATGTAATGATAGGGGGCACTGTATATTATAATAACAGAGGGACATTATGTAATAATTGGGGGCACTGTATATTATAATAAGAGAGGACATTATATAATTATAGGGGGGCACTGTATATTATAATAATAGAGGACATTATGTAATGATAGGGTGCACTGTATATTATAATAACAGAGGACATTATGTAATGATAGGGGGCACTGTATATTATAATAACAGAGGATATTATGTAATGATAGGGGGCACTGTATATTATAATAACAGAGGACATTATGTAATGATAGGGGGCACTGTATATTATAATAACAGAGGGACATTATGTAATAATTGGGGGCACTGTATATTATAATAAGAGAGGACATTATATAATTATAGGGGGCACTGTATATTATAATAATAGAGGACATTATGTAATGATAGGGTGCACTGTATATTATAATAACAGAGGACATTATGTAATGATAGGGGGCACTGTATATTATAATAACAGAGGACATTATGTAATGATAGGGGGCACTGTATATTATAATAACAGAGGACATTATGTAATGATAGGGGGCACTGTATATTATAATAACAGAGGACATTATGTAATGATAGGGGGCACTGTATATTATAATAACAGAGGACATTATGTAATATAAGTGGCACTGTATATTATAATAACAGAGGACATTATGTTATATAAGGGGCACTGTATATTATAATAACAGAGGACATTATGTAATGTAAGGGGCACTGTATATTATAATAACAGAGGACATTATGTAATATAAGGGGCACTGTATATTATAATAACAGAGGACATTATGTAATGATAGGGGGCACTGTATATTATAATAACAGAGGACATTATGTAATAATTGGGGGCACTGTATATTATAATAAGAGAGGACATTATATAATGATAGGGGGCACTGTATATTATAATAATAGAGGACATTATGTAATATAAGGGGCACTGTATATTATAATAACAGAGGACATTATGTAATGATAGGGGCACTGTATATTATAATAACAGAGGACATTATGTAATATAAGGGGCACTGTATATTATAATAACAGAGGACATTATATAATGATAGGGGGCACTGTATATTATAATATCAGAGGACATTATGTAATATAAGGGGCACTGTATATTATAATAACAGAGGACATTATGTAATATAAGGGGCACTGTATATTATAATAACAGAGGACATTATGTAATGATAGGGTGCACTGTATATTATAATAACAGAGACATTATGTAATGATAGGGGGCACTGTATATTATAATAACAGAGGACATTATGTAATGATAGGGGGCACTGTATATTATAATAACAGAGGACATTATGTAATGATAGGGGGCACTGTATATTATAATAACAGAGGACATTATGTAATATAAGTGGCACTGTATATTATAATAACAGAGGACATTATGTTATATAAGGGGCACTGTATATTATAATAACAGAGGACATTATGTAATGTAAGGGGCACTGTATATTATAATAACAGAGGACATTATGTAATATAAGGGGCACTGTATATTATAATAACAGAGGACATTATGTAATGATAGGGGGCACTGTATATTATAATAACAGAGGACATTATGTAATAATTGGGGGCACTGGTATATTATAATAAGAGAGGACATTATATAATGATAGGGGGCACTGTATATTATAATAATAGAGGACATTATGTAATATAAGGGGCACTGTATATTATAATAACAGAGGACATTATGTAATGATAGGGGCACTGTATATTATAATAAAGAGAGGACATTATATAATGATAGGGGGCACTGTATATTATAATAACAGAGGACATTATGTAATATAAGGGGCACTGTATATTATAATAACAGAGGACATTATGTAATGATAGGGGGGCACTGTATATTATAATAACAGAGGACATTATGTAATGATAGGGGGCACTGTATATTATAATAACAGAGGACATTATGTAATGATAGGGGGCACTGTATATTATAATAACAGAGGACATTATGTAATATAAGTGGCACTGTATATTATAATAACAGAGGAACATTATGTAATATAAAGGGCACTGTATATTATAATAACAGAGGACATTATATAATGATAGGGGGGCACTGTATATTATAATAATAGAAGACATTATGTAATATAAGGGGCACTGTATATTATAATAACAGAGGACATTATGTAATATAAGGGGCACTGTATATTATAATAACAGAGGGACATTATGTAATGATAGGGGCACTGTATATTATAATAAGAGAGGACATTATATAATGATAGGGGCACTGTATATTATAATAACAGAGGACATTATGTAATATAAGGGGCACTGTATATTATAATAACAGAGGACATTATGTAATGATAGGGGGGCAACTGTATATTATAATAACAGAGGACATTATGTAATGATAGGGGGCACTGTATATTATAATAACAGAGGACATTATGTTAATGATAGGGGGCACTGTATATTATAATAAAAGAGGACATTATGTAATATAAGTGGCACTGTATATTATAATAACAGAGGACATTATGTAATATAAAGGGCACTGTATATTATAATAACAGAGGACATTATATAATGATAGGGGGGCACTGTATATTATAATAATAGAAGACATTATGTAATATAAGGGGCACTGTATATTATAATAACAGAGGACATTATGTAATATAAAGGGCACTGTATATTATAATAACAGAGGACATTATATAATGATAGGGGGGCACTGTATATTATAATATCAGAGGACATTATGTTATGATAGGGGGCACTGTATATTATAATAACAGAGGACATTATGTATTGATAGGGGCACTGTATATTATAATAAGAGATGAAATTATATAATGATAGGGGGCACTGTATATTATAATAACAGAGGAAATTATGTAATATAAGGGGCACTGTATATTATAATAACAGAGGACATTATGTAATGATAGGGGGCACTGTATATTATAATAACAGAGGACATTATGTAATATAAGGGGCACTGTATATTATAATAACAGAGGACATTATATAATGATAGGGGGCACTGTATATTATAATATCAGAGGACATTATGTAATATAAGGGGCACTGTATATTATAATAACAGAGGACATTATGTAATTATAAGGGGCACTGTATATTATAATAAGAGAGGACATTATGTAGTGATAGGGGGCACTGTATATTATAATAAGAGAGGACATTATATAATTATAGGGGGCACTGTATATTATAATAACAGAGGGAAATTATGTAATATAAGGGGCACTGTATATTATAATAACAGAGGACATTATGTGATAATAGGGGGCACTGTATATTATAATAACAGAGGACATTATGTAATATAAGGGGCACTGTATATTATAATAACAGAGGACATTATATAATGATAGGGGGCACTGTATATTATAATATCAGAGGACATTATGTAATATAAGGGGCACTGTATATTATAATAAACAGAGGACATTATGTAATATAAGGGGCACTGTATATTATAATAACAGAGGACATTATGTAATGATAGGGGGCACTGTATATTATAATAACAGAGGACATTATGTATTAATTGGGGGCACTGTAATATTATAATAATAGAGGACATTATGTAATATAAGGGGCACTGTATATTATAATAACAGAGGACATTATGTAATGATAGAGGGCACTGTATATTATAATAAGAGAGGACATTATATAATGATAGGGGGCACTGTATATTATAATAACAGAGGACATTATGTAATATAATGGGGCACTATATATTATAATAACAGAGGACATTATGTAATGATAGGGGGCACTGTATATTATAATAACAGAGGACATTATGTATTAATTGGGGGCACTGTTATATTATAATAATAGAGGACATTATGTAATATAAGGGGCACTGTATATTATAATAACAGAGGACATTATGTAATGATAGGGGGCACTGTATATTATAATAAGAGAGGACATTATATAATGATAGGGGGCACTGTATATTATAATAACAGAGGACATTATGTAATATAAGGGGCACTGTATATTATAATAACAGAGGACATTATGTAATGATAGGGGGGCACTGTATATTATAATAACAGAGGACATTATGTAATATAAGGGGCACTTTATATTATAATAACAGAGGACATTATGTAATGATAGGGGGCACTGTATATTATAATAACAGAGGACATTATGTAATGATTGGGTGCACTGTATATTATAATAAGAGAGGACATGATATAATGATAGGGTGGGCACTGCATATTATAATAATAGAGGACATTATGTAATATAAGGGGCACTGTATATTATAATAACAGAGGACATTATGTAATGATAGGGGGCACTGTATATTATAATAACAGAGGATATTATGTAATGATAGGGGGCACTGTATATTATAATAACAGAGGACATAATGTAATGATAGGGGACACTGTATATTATAATAAGAGAGGACATTATATAATGATAGGGGGCACTGTATATTATAATAACAGAGGAAATTATGTAATATAAGGGGCACTGTATTTTACAATAACAGAGGACATTATGTAATATAAGGGGCACTGTATATTATAATAACATAGGACATTATGTAATGATAGGGGGCACTGTATATTATAATAACAGAGGACATTATGTAATGATAGGGGGCACTGTATATTATATTAACAGAGGACATTATGTAATATAGGGGCACTGTATATTATAATAACAGAGGACATTATGTAATGATAGGGGGCACTGTATATTATAATAACAGAGGACATTATGTAATGATAGGGGGCACTGTATATTATAATAACAGAGGACATTATGTAATATAAGGGGCACTGTATATTATAATAACAGAGGACATTATGTAATGATAGGGGGGCACTGTATATTATAATAACAGAGGACATTATGTAATGATAGGGGGCACTGTATATTATAATAACAGAGGACATTATGTAATGATAGGGGGCACTGTATATTATAATAACAGAGGACATTATGTAATATAAGTGGCACTGTATATTATAATAACAGAGGACATTATGTAATATAAAGGGCACTGTATATTATAATAACAGAGGACATTATATAATGATAGGGGGCACTGTATATTATAATAACAGAAGGACATTATGTAATATAAGGGCACTGTATATTATAATAACAGAGGACATTATGTAATGATAGGGGCACTGTATATTATAATAAGAGAGGGACATTATATAATGATAGGGGGCACTGTATATTATAATAACAGAGGACATTATGTAATATAAGGGGCACTGTATATTATAATAACAGAGGACATTATGTAATGATAGGGGGGGCACTGTATATTATAATAACAGAGGACATTATGTAATGATAGGGGGCACTGTATATTATAATAACAGAGGACATTATGTAATGATAGGGGGCACTGTATATTATAATAACAGAGGACATTATGTAATGATAGGGGGCACTGTATATTATAATAACAGAGGACATTATGTAATGATAGGGGGCACTGTATATTATAATAACAGAGGACATTATGTAATATAAGTGGCACTGTATATTATAATAACAGAGGACATTATGTTATATAAGGGGCACTGTATATTATAATAACAGAGGAAATTATGTAATGTAAGGGGCACTGTATATTATAATAACAGAGGACATTATGTAATATAAGGGGCACTGTATATTATAATAACAGAGGACATTATGTAATGATAGGGGGGCACTGTATATTATAATAACAGAGGACATTATGTAATGATAGGGTGCACTGTATATTATAATAACAGAGGACATTATGTAATGATAGGGGGCACTGTATATTATAATAACAGAGGACATTATGTAATGATAGGGGGCACTGTATATTATAATAACAGAGGACATTATGTAATGATAGGGGGGCACTGTATATTATAATAACAGAGGACATTATGTAATATAAGTGGCACTGTATATTATAATAACAGAGGACATTATGTTATATAAGGGGCACTGTATATTATAATAACAGAGGACATTATGTAATGTAAGGGGCACTGTATATTATAATAACAGAGGACATTATGTAATATAAGGGGCACTGTATATTATAATAACAGAGGACATTATGTAATGATAGGGGGGCACTGTATATTATAATAACAGAGGACATTATGTAATAATTGGGGGCACTGTATATTATAATAAGAGAGGACATTATATAATGATAGGGGGCACTGTATATTATAATAATAGAGGACATTATGTAATATAAGGGGCACTGTATATTATAATAACAGAGGACCATTATGTAATGATAGGGGCACTGTATATTATAATAAGAGAGGACATTATATAATGATAGGGGGGCACTGTATATTATAATAACAGAGGACATTATGTAATATAAGGGGCACTGTATATTATAATAACAGAGGACATTATGTAATGATAGGGGGGCACTGTATATTATAATAACAGAGGACATTATGTAATGATAGGGGGCACTGTATATTATAATAACAGAGGACATTATGTAATGATAGGGGGGGCACTTGTATATTATAATAACAGAGGACATTATGTAATATAAGTGGCACTGTATATTATAATAACAGAGGACATTATGTAATATAAAGGGCACTGTATATTATAATAACAGAGGACATTATATAATGATAGGGGGCACTGTATATTATAATAACAGAAGACATTATGTAATATAAGGGGCACTGTATATTATAATAACAGAGGACATTATGTAATGATAGGGGCACTGTATATTATAATAAGAGAGGACATTATATAATGATAGGGGGCACTGTATATTATAATAACAGAGGACATTATGTAATATAAGGGGCACTGTATATTATAATAACAGAGGACATTATGTAATGATAGGGGGGCACTGTATATTATAATAACAGAGGACATTATGTAATGATAGGGGGCACTGTATATTATAATAACAGAGGACATTATGTAATGATAGGGGGCACTGTATATTATAATAACAGAGGACATTATGTAATGATAGGGGGCACTGTATATTATAATAACAGAGGACATTATGTAATGATAGGGGGCACTGTATATTATAATAACAGAGGACATTATGTAATATAAGTGGCACTGTATATTATAATAACAGAGGGCATTATGTAATATAAGGGGCACTGTATATTATAATAAGAGAGGACATTATGTAGTGATAGGGGGCACTGTATATTATAATAAGAGAGGACATTATATAATTATAGGGGGCACTGTATATTATAATAACAGAGGAAATTATGTAATATAAGGGGCACTGTATATTATAATAACAGAGGACATTATGTGATAATAGGGGGCACTGTATATTATAATAACAGAGGACATTATGTAATATAAGGGGCACTGTATATTATAATAACAGAGGACATTATGTAATATAAGGGGCACTGTATATTATAATAACAGAGGACACTATGTAATGATAGGGGGCACTGTATATTATAATAAGAGAGGACATTATATAATGATAGGGGGCACTGTATATTATAATAACAGAGGACATTATGTAATGATAGGGGGCACTGTATATTATAATAACAGAGGACATTATGTAATGATAGGGGGCACTGTATATTATAATAACAGAGGACATTATGTAATAATTGGGGGCACTGTATATTATAATAAGAGAGGACATTATATAATTATAGGGGGCACTGTATATTATAATAATAGAGGACATTATGTAATGATAGGGTGCACTGTATATTATAATAACAGAGGACATTATGTAATGATAGGGGGCACTGTATATTATAATAACAGAGGACATTATGTAATGATAGGGGGCACTGTATATTATAATAACAGAGGACATTATGTAATGATAGGGGGCACTGTATATTATAATAACAGAGGACATTATGTAATAATTGGGGGCACTGTATATTATAATAAGAGAGGACATTATATAATTATAGGGGGCACTGTATATTATAATAATAGAGGACATTATGTAATGATAGGGTGCACTGTATATTATAATAACAGAGGACATTATGTAATGATAGGGGGCACTGTATATTATAATAACAGAGGACATTATGTAATGATAGGGGGCACTGTATATTATAATAACAGAGGACATTATGTAATGATAGGGGGCACTGTATATTATAATAACAGAGGACATTATGTAATATAAGTGGCACTGTATATTATAATAACAGAGGACATTATGTTATATAAGGGGCACTGTATATTATAATAACAGAGGACATTATGTAATGTAAGGGGCACTGTATATTATAATAACAGAGGACATTATGTAATATAAGGGGCACTGTATATTATAATAACAGAGGACATTATGTAATGATAGGGGGCACTGTATATTATAATAACAGAGGACATTATGTAATAATTGGGGGCACTGTATATTATAATAAGAGAGGACATTATATAATGATAGGGGGCACTGTATATTATAATAATAGAGGACATTATGTAATATAAGGGGCACTGTATATTATAATAACAGAGGACATTATGTAATGATAGGGGCACTGTATATTATAATAAGAGAGGACATTATATAATGATAGGGGGCACTGTATATTATAATAACAGAGGACATTATGTAATATAAGGGGCACTGTATATTATAATAACAGAGGACATTATGTAATGATAGGGGGGCACTGTATATTATAATAACAGAGGACATTATGTAATGATAGGGGGCACTGTATATTATAATAACAGAGGACATTATGTAATGATAGGGGGCACTGTATATTATAATAACAGAGGACATTATGTAATATAAGTGGCACTGTATATTATAATAACAGAGGACATTATGTAATATAAGGGGCACTGTATATTATAATAAGAGAGGACATTATGTAGTGATAGGGGGCACTGTATATTATAATAAGAGAGGACATTATATAATTATAGGGGGCACTGTATATTATAATAACAGAGGAAATTATGTAATATAAGGGGCACTGTATATTATAATAACAGAGGACATTATGTGATAATAGGGGGCACTGTATATTATAATAACAGAGGACATTATGTAATATAAGGGGCACTGTATATTATAATAACAGAGGACATTATATAATGATAGGGGGCACTGTATATTATAATATCAGAGGACATTATGTAATATAAGGGGCACTGTATATTATAATAACAGAGGACATTATGTAATATAAGGGGCACTGTATATTATAATAACAGAGGACATTATGTAATGATAGGGGGCACTGTATATTATAATAACAGAGGACATTATGTAATGATAGGGGGCACTGTATATTATAATAACAGAGGACATTATGTATTAATTGGGGGCACTGTATATTATAATAATAGAGGACATTATGTAATATAAGGGGCACTGTATATTATAATAACAGAGGACATTATGTAATGATAGAGGGCACTGTATATTATAATAAGAGAGGACATTATATAATGATAGGGGGCACTGTATATTATAATAACAGAGGACATTATGTAATATAAGGGGCACTGTATATTATAATAACAGAGGACATTATGTAATGATAGGGGGCACTGTATATTATAATAACAGAGGACATTATGTATTAATTGGGGGCACTGTATATTATAATAATAGAGGACATTATGTAATATAAGGGGCACTGTATATTATAATAACAGAGGACATTATGTAATGATAGGGGGCACTGTATATTATAATAAGAGAGGACATTATATAATGATAGGGGGCACTGTATATTATAATAACAGAGGACATTATGTAATATAAGGGGCACTGTATATTATAATAACAGAGGACATTATGTAATGATAGGGGGCACTGTATATTATAATAACAGAGGACATTATGTAATATAAGGGGCACTTTATATTATAATAACAGAGGACATTATGTAATATAAGGGGCACTGTATATTATAATAACAGAGGACATTATGTAATGATAGGGGGCACTGTATATTATAATAACAGAGGACATTATGTAATGATTGGGTGCACTGTATATTATAATAAGAGAGGACATGATATAATGATAGGGGGCACTGCATATTATAATAATAGAGGACATTATGTAATATAAGGGGCACTGTATATTATAATAACAGAGGACATTATGTAATGATAGGGGGCACTGTATATTATAATAACAGAGGACATGTAATGATAGGGGACACTGTATATTATAATAAGAGAGGACATTATATAATGATAGGGGGCACTGTATATTATAATAACAGAGGAAATTATGTAATATAAGGGGCACTGTATATTACAATAACAGAGGACATTATGTAATATAAGGGGCACTGTATATTATAATAACATAGGACATTATGTAATGATAGGGGGCACTGTATATTATAATAACAGAGGACATTATGTAATGATAGGGGGCACTGTATATTATAATAACAGAGGACATTATGTAATGATAGGGGGCACTGTATATTATAATAAGAGAGGACATTATATAATGATAGGGGGCACTGTATATTATAATAACAGAGGAAATTATGTAATATAAGGGGCACTGTATATTACAATAACATAGGACATTATGTAATATAAGGGGCACTGTATATTATAATAACATAGGACATTATGTAATGATAGGGGGCACTGTATATTATAATAACAGAGGACATTATGTAATGATAGGGGGCACTGTATATTATAATAACAGAGGACATTATGTAATATAAGGGGCACTGTATATTATAATAACAGAGGACATTATGTAATGATAGGGGGCACTGTATATTATAATAACAGAGGACATTATGTAATGATAGGGGGCACTGTATATTATAATAACAGAGGACATTATGTAATATAAGGGGCACTGTATATTATAATAACAGAGGACATTATGTAATGATAGGGTGCACTGTATATTATAATAACAGAGGACATTATGTAATGATAGGGGGCACTGTATATTATAATAACAGAGGACATTATGTTATATAAGGGGCACTGTATATTATAATAACAGAGGAAATTATGTAATGTAAGGGGCACTGTATATTATAATAACAGAGGACATTATGTAATATAAGGGACACTGTATATTATAATAACAGAGGACATTATGTAATGATAGGGGGCACTGTATATTATAATAACAGAGGACATTATGTAATAATTGGGGGCACTGTATATTATAATAAGAGAGGACATTATATAATGATAGGAGGCACTGTATATTATAATAATAGAGGACATTATGTAATATAAGGGGCACTGTATATTATAATAACAAAGGACATTATGTAATGATAGGGGGCACTGTATATTATAATAACAGAGGACATTATGTAATGATAGGGGGCACTGTATATTATAATAACAGAGGACATTATGTAATATAAGTGGCACTGTATATTATAATAACAGAGGACATTATGTAATATAAAGGGCACTGTATATTATAATAACAGAGGACATTATATAATGATAGGGGGCACTGTATATTATAATAACAGAGGACATTATGTGATATAAAGGGCACTGTATATTATAATAACAGAAGACATTATGTAATATAAGGGGCACTGTATATTATAATAACAGAGGACATTATGTAATATAAAGGGCACTGTATATTATAATAACAGAGGACATTATATAATGATAGGGGGCACTGTATATTATAATATCAGAGGACATTATGTTATGATAGGGGGCACTGTATATTATAATAACAGAGGACATTATGTATTGATAGGGGCACTGTATATTATAATAAGAGAGGACATTATATAATGATAGGGGGCACTGTATATTATAATAACAGAGGAAATTATGTAATATAAGGGGCACTGTATATTATAATAACAGAGGACATTATGTAATAATTGGGGGCACTGTATATTATAATAAGAGAGGACATTATATAATTATAGGGGGCACTGTATATTATAATAATAGAGGACATTATGTAATGATAGGGTGCACTGTATATTATAATAACAGAGGACATTATGTAATGATAGGGGGCACTGTATATTATAATAACAGAGGACATTATGTAATGATAGGGGGCACTGTATATTATAATAA
The DNA here is from genome assembly GCF_031893055.1 of Leptodactylus fuscus. Classification (NCBI taxonomy): domain Eukaryota; kingdom Metazoa; phylum Chordata; class Amphibia; order Anura; family Leptodactylidae; genus Leptodactylus; species Leptodactylus fuscus. Next base: position 140,656 of record NW_027440316.1, read on the forward strand.
CAGAGGACATTATGTAATGATAGGGGGCACTGTATATTATAATAACAGAGGACATTATGTAATAATTGGGGGCACTGTATATTATAATAAGAGAGGACATTATATAATTATAGGGGGCACTGTATATTATAATAATAGAGGACATTATGTAATGATAGGGTGCACTGTATATTATAATAACAGAGGACATTATGTAATGATAGGGGGCACTGTATATTATAATAACAGAGGACATTATGTAATGATAGGGGGCACTGTATATTATAATAACAGAGGACATTATGTAATGATAGGGGGCACTGTATATTATAATAACAGAGGACATTATGTAATGATAGGGGGCACTGTATATTATAATAACAGAGGACATTATGTAATATAAGTGGCACTGTATATTATAATAACAGAGGACATTATGTTATATAAGGGGCACTGTATATTATAATAACAGAGGACATTATGTAATGTAAGGGGCACTGTATATTATAATAACAGAGGACATTATGTAATATAAGGGGCACTGTATATTATAATAACAGAGGACATTATGTAATGATAGGGGGCACTGTATATTATAATAACAGAGGACATTATGTAATAATTGGGGGCACTGTATATTATAATAAGAGAGGACATTATATAATGATAGGGGGCACTGTATATTATAATAATAGAGGACATTATGTAATATAAGGGGCACTGTATATTATAATAACAGAGGACATTATGTAATGATAGGGGCACTGTATATTATAATAAGAGAGGACATTATATAATGATAGGGGGCACTGTATATTATAATAACAGAGGACATTATGTAATATAAGGGGCACTGTATATTATAATAACAGAGGACATTATGTAATGATAGGGGGGCACTGTATATTATAATAACAGAGGACATTATGTAATGATAGGGGGCACTGTATATTATAATAACAGAGGACATTATGTAATGATAGGGGGCACTGTATATTATAATAACAGAGGACATTATGTAATATAAGTGGCACTGTATATTATAATAACAGAGGACATTATGTAATATAAGGGGCACTGTATATTATAATAAGAGAGGACATTATGTAGTGATAGGGGGCACTGTATATTATAATAAGAGAGGACATTATATAATTATAGGGGGCACTGTATATTATAATAACAGAGGAAATTATGTAATATAAGGGGCACTGTATATTATAATAACAGAGGACATTATGTGATAATAGGGGGCACTGTATATTATAATAACAGAGGACATTATGTAATATAAGGGGCACTGTATATTATAATAACAGAGGACATTATATAATGATAGGGGGCACTGTATATTATAATATCAGAGGACATTATGTAATATAAGGGGCACTGTATATTATAATAACAGAGGACATTATGTAATGATAGAGGGCACTGTATATTATAATAAGAGAGGACATTATATAATGATAGGGGGCACTGTATATTATAATAACAGAGGACATTATGTAATATAAGGGGCACTGTATATTATAATAACAGAGGACATTATGTAATGATAGGGGGCACTGTATATTATAATAACAGAGGACATTATGTATTAATTGGGGGCACTGTATATTATAATAATAGAGGACATTATGTAATATAAGGGGCACTGTATATTATAATAACAGAGGACATTATGTAATGATAGGGGGCACTGTATATTATAATAAGAGAGGACATTATATAATGATAGGGGGCACTGTATATTATAATAACAGAGGACATTATGTAATATAAGGGGCACTCTATATTATAATAACAGAGGACATTATGTAATGATAGGGGGCACTGTATATTATAATAACAGAGGACATTATGTAATATAAGGGGCACTTTATATTATAATAACAGAGGACATTATGTGATATAAGGGGCACTGTATATTATAATAACAGAGGACATTATGTAATGATAGGGGGCACTGTATATTATAATAACAGAGGACATTATGTAATGATTGGGTGCACTGTATATTATAATAAGAGAGGACATGATATAATGATAGGGGGCACTGCATATTATAATAATAGAGGACATTATGTAATATAAGGGGCACTGTATATTATAATAACAGAGGACATTATGTAATGATAGGGGGCACTGTATATTATAATAACAGAGGACATTATGTAATGATAGGGGACACTGTATATTATAATAAGAGAGGACATTATATAATGATAGGGGGCACTGTATATTATAATAACAGAGGAAATTATGTAATATAAGGGGCACTGTATATTACAATAACAGAGGACATTATGTAATATAAGGGGCACTGTATATTATAATAACATAGGACATTATGTAATGATAGGGGGCACTGTATATTATAATAACAGAGGACATTATGTAATGATAGGGGGCACTGTATATTATAATAACAGAGGACATTA